>NW_010123869.1:0-4899 GCF_000699245.1 Pterocles gutturalis
TGTGGTTTGGCCCCCAGCCAAGGGCTAACGCTCCACAGTTCCCCTCAGAATAAAAGAATAAAAATATTGATAGGCCCATCCTCTCCCTCACCCAGGGCCATCCTGTGCCAGTGCACTAGGGAGCATTTGTGGCTCCAGCATCAGCTCCTGCCATCCTCCAGGATGGTGGTGTACCCTGGCAGGGACACCCTGAGTCCTCTGTCCTGTGGACAGGCCCCCCAGCCAGCTGACAACCCTGCCCAGCTGCCCTGGATCTCATACTCATTTGGTCCCAGCTTAACTCCTTGGTAGGCATGACTGTCTCTTATTTTCTCATGTCATATCAGCTTTTTAAATCACAACTTGAAAGAATCATGAAAAGGTCCATCAAAAGGTCTGTCAGATAGCACAGGACCAGGTGATCTACAGCTTTGGGGGTTCTTTGTTAGTTTGGGCAATCCCCACCTTGTTGTGCGTAATGCTGTAGGGGACAAACCCTTGCCTGGGTCAGTTTACAGTCTGGAAACCAGATAAAGATGTAAGGGGAAAAAGAGACGGGAGGTGTCCCTCAAAGGGGCATGTTTTGTTAGTGGCTGATCTAAGATAAGAGTCCAGATTTCCTGATGCTCAGTCTCCATATTGCCACTCACACTAAGACTTTTGTATTTGTACAACACTGCTTGAGCCAGACTAAGGGAGCTACTGAGACCTCTCTCACATGCCAGTTAGGCTCTGGAACACGTTTTCCCCTGGTGTGGTTCCACTGGTCTAAATGAAACTTCAGCTATGCCAGAATAGCTAGGAACTTGGCTGGTTGTTTCATGGATGGTGTTTTATTTGTCATATGTTTTTGTTTGGATCATGCCTTTTTTCTGTCTCTAGCTGTGGCAGTATTAGCCCAGCCAGGCTTAGAGCCTACCTCAGATGCTGAGCCCACTTGCTCGTAGCTCTGCATAAGCACAGAATGAAAAGGCACTCCTCAAACCCACCAAAGTCAAACTTTTAACCAGGTGCAGATGCTGGATAAGGACAGGCAGATAAGGAAATATGAAGGAAACACTACTGAGGGCAGACCAAGCCCTGATTCGGACTGGAGACACCAGAGGACTATGGAGCACAGCAGCCCCAGCTGTCTTGCAGGATATGGGCATTCATGGAGCCAAGGGCAACACCAGCAGGAAGGTTTCAGCTCTGGGCTCTCCCTTGTACCTTTACACCTGGACAGATAGCACGGCTCTTCACAGATGTTCACAGTGCAACCCCCAGCAAGGATGAGTCACAGCAAAGGAGAGGAGGGAGGCAAGACTCCGAAGAGAAACATAAATATTTAAGGGGAGTTTATTCCCAGCAGCGCCAGGGGCAGAATGACAGGAAATACCTGGGTGTTTGCTTTGAAATGAAAAGAGATGATTGCAGCAAGGCAGGTCTGGCCAAGACAAGGTCAACACCACGTTGTAGAGGAGAGAGAGAAAAAGAGGAAGGTCTGATATGATGGAGAAAGGTCAGGCAGTGGATGCACTCAAAGTGAGCCTGCAAGGTATTACCTTGACTGTACGATATGCGCCAGAAGAAACCTCAGTGGCACCTCTGCTGCCCTCATTGGGGCTGGGATTTGAACAGGACCCAAACAAACTGGATTTTTGAGTAGGTATGGCTGGTTAATACATACCGGAAAACAACATCCAGCTTTATAGTGTGCATTCAAGACCACTGAAAATCTTTGACAGTGGAGGTGCTCACAAGGCTTGGGTTTTCTTAACTGAGAAAGGGGACCAAGAAGAGGGAAGAGTCAGTGACTTGTTTCCTTGAGGGAGATAAGAGGACTCCAGAGAGAAGAAAGAGATAGTCAGCTAGTGTAAAGTCCTGGAAACAGGACTAAGGAAACCTCTGCAGACAGTACTTTTGAGAAGACCAGTATTTCTATGGATACCAAGGATTTCCTTGGATAATAGAGTTATCTAAAATAATATCAGCAAATAGCTTGGAAGGGACACTTGATCCAATAGAATTGCACTTGTCATGACACATTTATAGACATGATCACCTCAGAAGAAGGGTAGTAGGTGAAATGAACCTCTGCTCTACCCTGCATGACAGCCCCAGGATCCCAGGGTGACAGGACTTTCTTGCTTTTGTTTTGAGCTCTTGGTCTTGTTGTTTTCCATACCTCATTGACTCCACAAATACCTTCCATGGAGAATTTTTGTTATCCCTTACCAGTGTTAGAGCTGGTAAGGTGTCACATTCCTTTAATTGTTTTTAACATGGACATTCTTTCATGTTTCTTTTGTATTTGATTACCTCACTTGGTTTTTCTGGAACACCTCTCCACCAAACTAGTCACTGCAGTGGCTGATCCCAATTCCAGTAAATTTTTCCCAGTATAAAAGAAACCTGAAAAAAACCCCACCCCAAACAAAAAACAAACAAACAAAAAACCCCCCAAACTCTGACACTAAAACCAAACATATAATTTTAACACAAAATGGTTTAAGTACATTTAAAGTGTCTGATAGCCAGTGTTATAGAGCTGGGTGATACAACCAGTACTGAAGAATTCACATGGGTTTTAAATCACAACTTATTTTCAGAGGACCCTAGAAGACTGGAGATGAACAACTGCAATGAAATCTTTATAATGTAATTTTGAAATTATGTCCATTAGTAGGTCAGAGCAATTAAACCAGTTTTAAAGAATGAGAAGTCTGTCAAGGTGTATATATTTACATTTGCAGATACAGTACATGAGGTTGGATAGAACATAATAATTTTAACTCAACATACACACTTCCTACATTAATTTGTGAAGATGTCTTTGAAATATATTAATTGAAGTTAATTATAGAGGTCTAACTCTTCTCTTCATTTAATGCTACAAAATTAATGGCCCTTCATTTTTACCCCCATGCAAACGATCATGTCATCTCCAACTGCATGCAGCTCTTTTTCTCTTACGCTGAATATGACTAATTTTCTTTAAGCAGAATTAGAGCACACGATTCTCTGAGGTCAGGCAATAGCAACATCTCCTGGTGCTATTTTAAAGCATTTTGCTATGATGTAGCATTCTTAACAAACAGGATTTCAGAAATGCACACTGCAAAAATGTTAGACAAGTGAGCTCTAGAGGTTGTGGCCTTAGGAGAGCACAGACAAAAACAACAATGGCAACTCATAAATCTCCAGCATCTTCATATGAGATTAGCCAGACATTACAACAAACATTTGTAAGAAAAGACGGGTACAGCTGCTTCTGAAAGAATGTGTCATGTGGTTTGAAAAGACATCCATAGAGCTCCATCCTGCTCAAACTGAAGTGAATGGCTTGAAAAATTTTAATGGGAGCCAGAAAAAGCCTGTAAATAGTCTTTTTTAAAATTTTTATTTATTTTTTTTTTTCACCCAGTATTCTGTATTTGCCTAAGAGAGAATTTCTCAAAAACCAGACAGGCATAATCTCATTTTCCAAAAGTTAGATATCTAAGATCAAAGCACAAAGATGTGCATGTTCACAACATATACTCATTTTCCTCCATTTTATTTGTCAAACCGCTGCTTGTGCATGAGGGTGACAAAGCAGACATCTACCATTCAATAGTGAAAAACAGATACAAATTTTAACATGTGTTTCTATCTGTCAGATCTTCTGCTTGCAAACATGGCAGATAAATGCTGCAGTCATAAAAAATAATTTGTGATTGAATGATTTTAAGATATATTCTCTGTAGGAGTGAACTCAGAGTAACTATATGCCACCTTTAGTTAGAAGGGATATTGATGGAAGGAGTTTTGCTCCAGAGGGAACGAAAGCAAAGTAAAGTAGAATTAAAATAAGAAAAATGAAGTATTTTAATCTTGAAAAATATTTTGTTGTTGTTGTTTTAATGCTCATTTTTCTATCATGGAGTTTTTACTAGACAATGGATATGATAACCTGGGGAAGTTGGAGTGCAAGCAAGGGGGAGCTTGTCCCACAGCCTGGAGCTGCAGCCAGGTCCAGCCCAGACTACAAGGTTCAGGTGAGCACGAGAGGACCTGACGTTCGGGCAGTCGTTTGGGTGGTCAGGGCACTTGGCTGGCAGAGGAGAGCTGGGACACCATCTCCAGCTCTCTGGAACAGGAATAAAACTAACTTTAGTCATTTACTGAGGCTTCACCAAACAAATCCTGACCATCTCAAAAGGAGTATGAAAATGTGAGCAAACTGTCCTGGGTAAGTATCCCAACTTCTGCCGTGCTGGGGCTAATAGATTTAATATCTACTGTCAACAGTGTTCTCACTGAGTTAAAAATAAAATGAGGCAAACTAGGACGGCAAAATAATTTCCAGACAGCTGGTGGGAGTGTGCAGGTGCCCTAGCAGGGTTTATATTTAGCTGCCATCTTCAGAAATTCACTGTACCTTCTGATTGTGGAGTGAAAAAAGTCTTTGGTTGTGCTCAGTGAAAAAGTCTGAGCAATTATTGGAGAAATACAAGCACAGCAAGCTCCCACAAACAAGTGTTTTATATAAGCAACGGTAATCACATAGCTTGTTCTCCACTTTTTCAAGCAAGGTAGGGGAGCTGAGAGCATCCATTTAAAACATAATAAAATTAGAGAAACAACAATACTTCTAAATTGTGCCTTGCAGGTATCACATAACAACTTCTGACTTCTTTACCAAGCCAGGATGTGGAACACAAGCAGTTGCGGAACAGGGTATGTCCTTTTGCTTAGTGATGGAGCAGTGGTTTGTGTCTTAAGCATTATGCAAGGGACGTTAATTTTCTGTGCTTACTCCCTAGCATATCTGAAGTGTCCTGTTGCTTTCGGGACCAGCTCTGAGCCAGGCACCAGTGACTGTCCACACACCTGAAGCATTGAAAATCATGAGGAAAAAGTCCTATTGCAGCTCCACAGATAGATAGATTTCTTATG
>NW_010123869.1:4919-12304 GCF_000699245.1 Pterocles gutturalis
CATCTGGCTGGAAGTGCCAGGCAGCTGCACATCCTTGAGTGCAGAGTACATCCTCCATAAGCAAAAAGGAGATTTCAAATTTCAGCCCTCCACATTATCTCTGTGGCATGATCCACAGGCAATCACATTTGCTTTGTCTTTTTCCTTATCTTCAGGGAAAGTTGCTACAACTTTTGCTTGCACCCAGTCATTTCAGACACTGCCACAATGCCCATGTCTGAGATTTCTGGTGAATGTGCAGGGAATATTCCTGCCACTTCAAAATAGGTGTTGCTGCTCACTCTGTGTTTCATGGAAAGCTGTACTTGAGGTCCAAGTTCTCCCCCCCCAGGACAGCTGCAATTTTCACATTTCCAGTGGTCAAAGTACACTCCCTATGCTGCGCTCCTGTGTGAAGATGTTACAGCCCTTCTCCTAATAGGTCAACTCCTGTCTTAAACATTGCCAAGTATTTGTGTCTTGTCCCCAGTAATTTTTTTTTTTTTTTGATGGTTAGTTGACTTTTCCCAGTTGTTTGAATTGTTGCTGAGATGGCTTCAGCTATGACCCTTTCTTTAAGCATTCAAAACTCAAAATCATAGAGTTACTCCTTTTGCAGCTCCACAAGCAATGGGCAATGGGAGGCGTTTTGCTCTAAATCTCCGCACCACATTCCCTGGGTAGATTTTAATTGCCTTTTTCATAAAATTAACATAGTCAAGCATCAAGAGGGCCCACAGGAGGGACGGGGAAACACTCTTTATATGGGAGTGTAGTGACAGGACGAGGGGTAACGGTTTTAAGCTGAAAGAGGGCAGATTTAGATTAGATATTAGGAAGAAATTTTTCACTGTGAGGGTGGTGAGGCACTGGAACATGTTCCCCAGAGAAGCTGTGGATGCCCCATCCCTGGAGGTGTTCAAGGCCAGGCTGGATGAGTCTTTGAGCAACCTGGTCTAGTGGGAGGTGTCCCTGCCCATGGCAGGGGGTTGGAACTCAATCACCTTAAAGGTCTTTTCCAACCCAAACCATTCTATGAATCTATGATTCTATGATCAACATCAACTTTTCCATTCCTGGCTCTATAGAATCATCTTTACCATGAATTCTTGCTTTCTCAGATCTCTCAGGAACGTTGCAAACCTTCATGCATTAGACGCAGACTTCTAGAAATTGAGTTAGGTCATTCTAACTAGCTCTTGTTTGGATAAATGACACAATTCTTCCCTTGTCTTTCCTTTCTGCCTCTTAGATGTGTTTTGAAATAGTTACATACATGTGCATATATATGGCAATCCTGCTAGTAATTACTATGTTCCTAGAGCATAAATTCAATACAGTAAATACCTGGGTAGAAACAGAAGTCTACTATTGAGTGTTTAATATCAATGATTTAGGAGTGAAAAAAGCCTGCTAAATCAGAATTCCACCAGAGCTGAAAGGTAATTCAAGGCTACATAAAAATCCTGCTTTGCATGTGGTTTTTATTATTATTACTACAAAGAAACAAAACTTTGAATCTAGCACCTCTGTACTGGGATGATAAGATCCATATCTGTCCTCTGTAAAGCCCTCTGCAATGCCACACGTTTGGCAAGGAATATGTATTTTTCTAAAGGTACTCATGGTTTGTACAAACTACTGCTGCATTTTCAGTTGGTGTGGTGTTTACTCGGAGTGCTGACCCTCACTTTAAGTTGCACATTTTTATAAGTAGAAAACTTAAAAGCCAAGCCAAAACTATCAGGGCCAGATGATTTCATATAAGCCACGTGAAGCTGGGAATTTTGCTTGGTTTTCACAGTGAATTGCAGATCTGCCTGTGCTCCTTTGGCAAGGCTGCAGACCATCAGTGAATTAGAGAACAACCCTGTGCAATGTGTGGAGCACATACCAAAACTTGAACTCAGGAGAGCAGGAGAATGGAGGTGGAAACGCTACTGCATATGTACCATTCTTCTCATTAGACAGGACTCAGGGGAATGTAGCAGGTGCCGTACCGGCGCTCTCATCTTAATCAAAAAGGAGATCTTACAAAAAGGGTGATCCTGAGAATGATGTATCCTGTATCCTGTGTAGGATGGCTCCAGGTCTAAATCTCAGGGTCACAGATCTCTTTAGGATGCACTGTAAGGAAAGTAGTTGGCATCACTGGGTCTCTTTTTTGGAACTGGAGAAGGGGTGTCCAAACAAAGAGAAAGGGAGAAAAAGAGGTGGTGGTGGTAGAACAAGGGAAAAAAAAACGAACAGTGAGCCTCTTCTAGCTTAATTTAAAGTCAACTAGGAGCTGCCATTTTGCATTAACATTAGGCAAACACACCTCTCTGATGCCTTTGTCCTTTATGCTTCCTCCAGTAGAGTCTCTCATAAATTGCTAGGATTCAAGTCCCAGGTGATTCCATTCTTATTTCTGTTCTTATTTGACTATGCTGATGGTTATGTAGAAAAATACATATATTTGAAACCTCTGTCTCAGTGACAGTGTGACTGTCTCAGTCCTCTTGCAGCCTGTCTATGGTTTGATTGTTGCTACACTTTCTACTAGAGACAAACAGAGATTCCCATGGGCTTAAAACATTTCAGCAGTAACAACAGTAAGGTTCTACCCTGAGTAAATCTCCATGCAGCAGCCTGTAATGCTGCATGTTGCACCCTTTTAAAGGGGAAATATAGCCCGGAATATGGGGAGGCAATGTAATTTTTGTTGCTGCTGGTGGACTCTACCTTTGAAAGCGCATCCATTTGACAACATGGTTGATTATTTGACATGACACTTATGATTTTATTTTATCTTGTTCCCTAATAACTCCAGAGAAAACCGATGGAGGGCACCCCAGTCTGTGGAGCACATCCTTATACAGACTCACAGCTGTATTGCAAGAGCAGCTCCAGCCCTGCTCTGCACCATGGTGCTGCTCTCTGTGCAGCTGTAACGAAACCCAGGAGAGTCACACTACCACGAGGTGAGCCTTGAGTCAGGGTGGTGATGGGCTTAAACCTTCTCTTTCCTCCTTGAGGCCTTGGTGGAGGACTTGACTAAAGCAGGGAGGTTATGGTTGAGGTTACTTTATGTAGCTACTTTTGCTCATCCTGCATTTTGTGGTCAACATGTTGGAATCTGTAATAAAAAAAAATCCACTGCCTACCAGCCCCCGTGTTTCAGTGTCCCAAAGCGCTCCTGCCACGTACAGTCAGCAAGGGCCAGGAAGACAAATGGGCAGCAGAGCCCTGATGGTCCCTGCAGCCTTGGACAGGTTCATGAGTGGAGCCCAGTGTTTGGCTCCATGTCAGAGTGAGCCCTGGGAGCACCCCTTCACCACCTGCAGCCATCCCTCCCAGGGCTCCTTAGTGAATTTACAGGAAAATTGTAGTGATTTTAGCAACAGCTTATACAGCTATTTAGATGGGCTAGCTAAGAGTAAGTGAAACACAAATCTTTGAAACCATTTAAAAAATCACTCTTCTCTCTGAGATGAGTTCTAGCAAAGGCCTGTTTCCACTGAAATCAGGGAGAATTATCTGCCACTAAATTGAAGGAGAGATGGTTTAATGAGAAGATTTCTATTTCAGTCTGTGGTCTCTTGGTGCCTGTTGGACATCCCAGTGGTGCCAAGCAACCTATATGACCCCAGGTAATATAATCTCTTGCAAGGTCCCTGCACAGCAATGCAGACAGTGGGGCAGGAGTGCTAAGTCTCTTCCAGCAGGAAGGTCCTGCTAGACACAGACAGAAGCATCTCTTCTAGCAGGAAAGATTTTGAGCAAATCTTCATTCATCTGCATACCCTCTAGCAGCAGTAACCTTAATCTTGTTCTACAATTACACAGTAACCAAACTCCGAACAGGGAGGTTAAATAGAGTTAATTTCTGAGGTACCTTATTTGTAAAATCAAAGTATCTCTAGTAGCATTTCGGTGGTCATAAATTCCTTGTTGAGGCATACCTGCTGCCCATTTACTACTTGCTGCTTGCCAGTTTCTCGAAGGTAATTGGAAAAACCAATTGTTTTCAGTATTACCTTTTGCAGTGCAGGTGTTCTGGTTCTTATTTCTTTCTGAAAAAGCTGCAATGCTGACCTGAGTTCCCAAAAGCCTCGTGTCTAACTGAACTGGTCAGACGTGACCATTAATCCTGAATGCTACTGAACTATCCAAATATTTAACAGAATCACTAAACTGTTTGAGCACATACAGATATACTGCATAACTAAATCTTTACAGAAAGACCTCTTCTAGGCAGATCACTATTCAATAAAATAAAAGTTTGGATTTACTGAAACTGTTCACTTGAACTCATGACCAAAAAAATCACCTTGAAAAATGAGAAAGTCTTGCTTCTTTTCTGACTCAAAAAATTAACCATATGTTTACCATCTAAGAAATACCATGTGTTGAGAAGATTGACATATTTTTCTGTTACACTGGAAAAAGTTTTGACACCTTCCTGTCTTGGTCTGATCAACATTTATCTCCTGTCTCTGGAAACATATCAGCCAATAAAAATAGGAAGGCTGTAAAAGAAGATGTGTTACAATGGAAAGTAAAAACAAGTGAAGAGTCTTGCAACTATTCAATTTCGGAAATTTATTCATTCATGGTAGTAAATGTTATAGTATTTCCCCGGCCCACATCCATAATACTTTCCTTGAGGACAAAGAATTACCAATTATTTTTCTTAGTTGAGTTCTATTACTTCATGCTGCTACCCAAACAGCGGATGGCTGCCAGTTTCTTCATGTATGTTGTTTTGGGCCTGGTTACTACTTGGGCACCATTCAAGAAAGGCTTTTTTTCACCTTAAGTAGCTGTTTTAAAAGTTTAATGGTTGTTTGCACTTTTTAATGTGTAAGCATCTTAGTAAGCATAGAGGAATATATCTATGTAATGTGATCTATATTTTTCTCCTACCTAAGGCTGTGTATACATTCATTTTAGTTAACTGTTCTTCTGTTCCTGCACAGTCCCTTACCTGTTCCAGGAGAAAGGCTGCTAGTGACAGCTTACAAACCTAACTCCCCAGCTAGAAAACAAGGAAACAGAGAGGTTGTTTTTTGTCTCTATGCAGTTTCCAGGAGGGTAGGGAAGAGGGGAAGTGTGTCCAACAGGCCACCCAAGCAGGGCTGCTGCTGGCTGGGGGACTCCGTAGCCCACAGGAGAGGTGCAGCAGCATGGGACCCTCTCGCTGTGCCCATCTGACTTCCAAACTCCCTCCAGCTCTAGATCTGTCTAGAGACAGACTGACTGTCTCTATGGTTCACCGTGGAGAAGCGTAATTTTTAAGCAACATGGGTAAAAACAGGCTCTCTTTTTTGTGTTATAGTGTTTATTCTCTGAATTGGTCTATAACCAAACAGGTACAGGTAATACAGTCCAAAAAGTGCATGAGGTTGAAATGACAGAAGAACATAGAGAGAAACTAATTACGATGGTATAAAGCAGTTTCCTGTAACTTCAGGATAAAAAGTTAACTAAGCAAGTTAGAAATATCTATGTAGAAAAGAGGCATCACCTTGAGATCAGTTTATGACCTCATTTACACCATCAGCACCCCATCACTGGTGTCAGCTTTCTGTGATTTGTACCCTTTCCATGTGTGAGCACTCTTCCACATGTGGGCTGAGCAGCTGGTCGTGAGGTCCCTTGATGGTGACAGTGGCTTGCTCCTGGCCCAGGGGTTCACAGCTGAACCACACAGGGACCCACACACCTCTGTGGTGTAACACCCTCCACCTGTCAGTGCTGGCTGCTTCTTGCCGTCTGGACCGATGGCTTTGCCAGATCCATCACTCCTCAAAATGCTCAAAGACCAGGTGCCCTACCTCTTGTGTGGTTGGTTCTGGGTCTTGGTCAGCAGCATAGATACCTTTACACCAGCGGCTGCATGTTAGGCAATACATGTCTCTTTTTTGAGTTGACCAACCTGTCCACCCACATGTCAAGAGACCCGCTTCTGATATGCTTTTCTACGTCATTTTCCTTAGCGCAAACCGTACTTGTCTGCAACGCCTTTTCCCCACTGTCAGCCAGTCTCCTTTGATGACACCTACCACTGCCTTCTCTTGTCCAATGAGCTGCTCACACAGGATTTCTTTCAAACCACCTTACACGGTATTGCTTGAAAAGGTGACTGATGTCACCACAGATAGGTTTCCACTGCAAAATTCTGACATTGAAATGAGTTTAAAATTTCTTCTTCTGCTGTCTTGGTGACTGTGCAAGTTGTGTCTGAAGAAATAATTGACAGGTTTTGGCAAGTGCAGCTTTTAAGTAACTGTTGAGGATGCTGATGCCCAGAATAACTATATAAAACAGTAAATATAGAATAGTTTAAAGTGGAATCAAATGAGTCACACTTATCTTTTATATGAAGAGATAAAAAATGTCAATTTTTGCAGAGTTTTTCCATCTTATGAGAGGGAACTTGCAGATCCTTGCATGTCATCTTCTGCCATCAGCTAGCAGGGAAATCAGCTGCCTTCAGTGAGGATATGTGGTTATAACTGAGGGCAGTATTTAAGCCTGTATCTCCAATCTCACTGAAAAATGTGTTAATTTAAAAATAAAAAAAGGCTCTGGGAAATTTTCAGGATCCTGTTAATTAATTTCAAAAATTCCATTAGTTTGATGAAAGAAAGGCCATACATTATAATCATCTGCCAGTTGGTGACTTGTGCTTTTGATGTAGATTTAGGGACACAGTCTCAGCTTCTGGCTCCTTTGCTTTCTGGAGCAACCAGAGAATCTAAAGTGGCATCCAAAGATCCTCACGCATATTGGCTTGGCTGTTGTCCACCAGTTTCCCACTCCTGTCCTTACCTTTCACTGGAAAGGGCACACCAGATCTCGTGGGTACTCGAGCACTGGGTCAGCATAGCAAAACATGTATTTTAGGAAAGTCCATAGTCTGTCGTAAACTACATCATGATGCTTTGGCCCCAGGAGAGGTCAGTCATGGGGAAAGAGGACAGTGAGCTCTTCTGTGTCTGCTCAGCTGCCCAGAGCTGGGGATCCAATTCCACAAGGATTTCTTCCAAAGTGGCACCCTGATAGCAGCATCACTGACTGCCAGGTTTGTCACATCCCACTGCCTCCCAGATGCAATTTGCTTCTTGCACAGATAAAACCCTGTCTTCCATCAGTCCTAGGCTTGAAGACTCAAATGAATTTGACAGCCAGTCTGGGCTCTTTTTTCTTTACTCTGGTAATGACATGTTAAAGTGGAAGTAAAAAGTTTCCAAATAAATGCTCTCTTACATATTTTACTTTTCTCCTTCATTTAGAGACATAGCCAAACATGGGAGTTTACTGAGGAGCTGCCTGTACACCAGGAGTCACCAGCACCAGGGATCAGAACTTTGTAGATGCATGAACAAGGGAGGACAGAGCTGTGGTTGATGCTGTTCCCA
>NW_010123869.1:12335-42184 GCF_000699245.1 Pterocles gutturalis
CGGAAACCAATAGTCAAACCACCACAGTGGCAGGTTCAGCATGGGAAGGAGAGTGGGATAGTCGGGATGGGGAGCTGAGATGCACTGACACTGGTGGCAGGATATGATCCATGAAGCAGCAAACGGTAGTAGCAGAAAAGGACAGGGTCTGCTCATGGCTGTACAGGAGGGAGTCCAGCAGCCATGTGGGACCTTAGGATCACAGAATCATAGAACAGTTTGGGTTGGAAGGGACCTTTAAAGATCACCCAGTCCAATCCCCCTGCAATGACCAGGGACATCTTCAACTAGATTAGGTTGCTCAGAGCCCGTCCAACCTGACCTTGAATGTTTCCAGGGATGGGGCATCCACAACTTCTCTAGGCAACATGCTGTGGTGTTTTATGGTCCAGTTTTCACTGTAAAAAATTTCTTCCTAATATTATTCTAAAACTACCCTCTTTTAGTTTAAAACCATTTCCCCTTGTCCTATCACTACAAGCCCTACTAAAAGATCTGCCCCCATATTTCTGATAAGCCCCCTTTAAGTATTGAGAGGCTGCAATAAAGTCTCCCCAGCGCCTTCTCTTCTCCAGGCTGAACAACCCCAACTCTCTCAGCCTTTCCTCATAGGAGAGATGTTCCATCCTGCTGATCATTTTTGTGGCCCTACTCTGGACCCGTTCCAACAGCTCCATGTCTTTCCTGTGCTGAGGACTCCAGAGCTGGATGCAGTACTCCAGGTAGGGTCTCACCAGAGCAGAGCAGAGCAGAAGGGGAGAATCACCTCCCTCGACCTGCTGGCCATGCTTCTTTTGATGCAGCCCAGGATACGGTTGGCTTTCTGGGATGCAAGTGCACATTGCCAGGTCATGTCCAGCTTTTCATCCAAGTCCTTCTTTGCAAGGCTGCTCTCAATCCCTTCATCGCCCAGCCTGTATTGATACCGGGGGTTGCCCTTACCCATGTGCAGGACCCTGTATTTGCCCTTGTTGATTATCCTGAGGTTCACACAGGCCCACTTCTTGAACTTGTCCAAGTCTCTCTGGATGGCATCCTGTCCCTCAGTCGTGTCAACTGCACCACTCAGTTTGGTGTCATTAGCAAACTTACTGAGGGTGCACTTGATCCCATTGTCTATGTCATTGATGAAGATATTAAACAGTACTGGTCCCAGTATGGAACCCTGACAGACACCAAGCATCACTGATCTCCATCTGGACATTGAGCTGTTGACCACTACCCTCTGGATGCGACCATCCAACCAATTCCTCATACACCGAACAGTCCATCCATCAAACTTGTATCTCTCCAATTTACAGAGAAGGATGTTGTGGACCATGTCAAAGGCCTTGTAGAAGTCTAGATAGATGACATGCATAGCCCTTCCCTTGTCCACTGATGTGATCACTTCATCACAAAAGGCCCCTAGGTTGGCCAGGCAAGACTTGCCCTCAGTGAAGCCATGCTGGCTGTCTGGAATCACCTCCCTGTTCTTCATGTGCCTTAACATAGTATCCTGGTTTCAGTTGGGACAGAGTTAACTTTCTTCATACTAGCTAGTAAGAGGCTGAGTTTTGGATTTGTGTTGAGAAGAAGGCTAATAACATACTGATGTTTATGGTTTTGGCCAGGATAGTCAAGGACTGTTCAGCTTCTCTGCTGTGCCAGTGTCTGCAGATGCAGGAGAAGTTAGGAGGGACCACAGCCCCTATTACTAGCCTAAGAATCGACCTTAGGTTTAGGATTGAGACCCAAATTAGCCAGTAGTCTATTCCACATCGTGCACATAATGCCCAGTATGTTGGCGAGGATCTGTCCAGAAGTATTCTTGCTCTTGCTTCAGGTGGTGTTTCTCACTCCGGGTTGTCTCTGGGTCACCCCTCTCTTGAAGTCATCTCACTCTCTCGATAGACTCCCAGTCTCTCAGACGCTCAGGATGTTACCTCCTTTCTGGGATTGTGGTTTCAGTACTCTCCCTGCTCTGGGATTTTCAGCTGGGGACCAGCTGAGCCTTGATCATCAAGTAGTGAACAGTATCACTGTGTATCACTCATTTGTTTATTTGTACATACCACTATTATTATTATCATTACTATATTCTACTTTATTGTAGTTTAGATATTATGTTGTTTTTATCTCAACCCACAAGTCTTTTTTGCCTTCATTACTTTAATTCTCTCCCCCATCCCCTCTCTTTCCGCTCCCTTGTCCCTGAGTGCAGTTTCCCAGGGGGTCCTATTGACTATCTCCTTGAGCAGCTGCAAGTTTTCTTTCCTAGAATTCAGGGCCCTAACTTTACTCCTAGCCTGACCCATTGTCATGGGTGAAATCTCTCACACGGCAGCGATTTAGCAGCAATATGAGCTTTATGGTGGTGGGGGGGGAAGAGTATGAAGCAAAGCAAGGGTTGTGTAAAATAGGGACCTAGCTACAGATTTGAATGATAAGAACCACGCTAACTTACAAAGTATTTTAAAGATTATATGCACAGATATGTACATATGAAGCATGCAAAACAGAAACAGACAAATAAACAGACAGACAAACAGACAAACAAATAATTGTGCAATATATGAATCCAGTAAAATACATAAGCAGGGGATGTTAGTGAATAAAAATGTTCTCTCTTCTCCCTCTGTGAGATAGGCGGATAGAGGAGACTAGCCTATACTTAAAAGTTTCCCCTTTCCTTCTCAGGTTAGAGTAAGTACTCACAATGCCTTGGCATTCCTCAACAGGCTATTGTTGAGACCCAAGAAGATCATCTTTGGCCAGGCCTGATGTGACCTCCATTGGCAAGTGTTCCTGAGAGGCGTCCAAGCTCACAGGAGATGCTGGACCCAGTCCGCTGGCATCCAGGGGAGCTCAAAGGGTCTCCCTTTGGGGTCACTATTTATGGGGTCCGAGATAATTGACTTTTGTCAAGTAATTTTCCACTTTGGCCCATCTTGGACAATATCATGTTCTGGTGTGTTGCACTAAGTCTCACACTGTACCTTACTCAGGCACAGATAAGAGAAGATTTAAGTTATTTGGAACGAACACCAGACACACTAAAGGTTGCTCATGATTCCAAGACACCACTAACAAGGGAAAAACAAGAATCAAAGACACCAGGGAGGCATCTCAGCCTTGAGTTCCCAGCTTCACAACGCATTCCTGTCTGGTCTGTGGCCTTGAAGGGGGAGAAACTTGCAGCAGGTGCTGAATGTCTGAGGAGGTGGGGCGGGTTGCACTACCACATCCATACCCCTCAGGACTGCGAACTCCACCAGCGCATGATCACTTCAGCCCAGGCTGCCTCCAATCTTGATGCTACCAAATAGCTCATTTGCATCCAGGTCCAGTACTGCATTCCCTCTGGTAGGGCTGTCTACAACCTGGCTTAAGAAGTTATTCTCAAGGCACTCCAGGAGTCTCCCTGATTGCCTACAGCTCACCATGCTACTTTTCCGGCAGATGTTGGGGTGACTGAAGTGCCCCAGCAGGACCAGAGCCTGCAAATACAATGCCTCCTGCAGCTGGAGTAAGAAGGGCTCATTAATAGACACCCCTTGATTGAGCAGTCTGTAGTAAACAACAGCCACAAGGCTCCCTTTGTTGCTTTGACCTCTAATTCTTACCCATAAGCTTTCAACCTGCTCATGGCTATTCTTCAGAGACAGCTCTACACAATCTATCAATTTTCCAACACAGAAGGCAACCCCCCCATGCCTCTTCCTCGCCTGTTCCTTCTGATCAGCCTGTAGCCATCAATAGCCACTCACCAGTCATGGGATTCATCCCACCAAGTTTCAGTAATGGCAGCTAGGTCATAAATTTCAAGCAGCACCATGGCTTCCAAATCTTCCTGTTTGTTGCCCATGCTGCATGCACTGGCATACAGTCAATTCAGCTCAGCTGTCAGCCATATCACCTTCTTAGAGGAACACCCCTTAATTCATGAATAGTCAATATAGAATCATAGAATCATTAAGGTTGGAAAAGACCTCAAGGATCATCAAGTCCAACCCAACACCACCTAACTCACTAAACCATGTCCCTAATCACCACATCTACACGTTTCTTGAACACCTCCAGGGATGGTGACTCCACCACTTCCCTGGGCAGCCTGTGTCTGATCACTCTTTCAGTGAAGAAATTTTTCCTAATATCCAGCCTAAACCTTCCCTGGTGCAACTTGAGGCCATTTGAGGTATTTCACTGATGTTCCCCTGTTGGTTCCTATTACCTCAGGAGCCCCTGGCTCATCTCTGTAAGATGATTTTATTCTAAAAATAGGGCATCTTTACCCTATGTAAGTGTCACCATTATCTATGATATATCAGATACATCTTGGCAAATCTTTGCCTTTAAGAGGTTCTGGAGCACCTCTCCTATTAAGAAAGGTTGAGGGAACTGGGCTTGTTTAGCTTGGAGAAGAGAAGGCTCCGGGGAGACCTCATTGTGGCTTTCCAGTACTTGAAGGGAACCTATAAACAGGAGGGGGAGTGACTGTTTACAGGGGTTGATAGTGACAGGATAAGGGGGGAATGGTTTTAAACTATGGGAGGGCAGATTTAGGTTGGATATTAGGTGGAAATTTTTCACGCAGAGGGTGGTGAGGCACTGGAACAGGTTGCCCAGAGAAGCTGTGGATGCCCCATCCCCGGAGGCATTCAAGGCCAGGCTGGATGGGGCCCTGGGCAGCCTGCTCTAGGGGTTGGCAACCCCACCCACAGCAGGGGGGTTGAAACTAGATAATCTTTAAGGTCGTTTTCAACCCAGGCCATTCTGATTCTATGACGAGCTGTTGTCTTAAAAATTAAGAATGCTTTAGACATATCTCAGCTTTCCAGGCAAAGAAAGAGGACTTCTGGCTGCCAGCCATGAACTAGCAACATTTACTTCTAGGTTCAGGAGTTTTCAAGTAAACAGAGTACTCAGTTTAATGAGTTATATAGAGGGCATAGAGCCAGTTTAGTGATGTGCCACCACCACTCAATAAATACAATAAATAAAAAATAAAACAATTTTTTTTCACATTTAGCTTTGAAGTACCCACTTAATCAACAGCAACGAACATAGCGACTACCCAAGAAATTATATTGGAGTCCATTCAGTTTAACTCCTGTCAGCTAACTCTAAAACAATATCACCACAGCCAATTCATCAAGTATATGGGTACACCTCACTTAGGCAGCTTGATAAGATCATGGCCAGGACAGAAGGAGTTACACCAATTTCATTAAGACCCATTAAGTAATGAAGATACCTGCTGTACTGTCCTCCTCTTGGAGACTTCAGAGAAGGTATGTCAGTGCCTTCAAAGGTAACATGGCCCCAATAAAAACAATATGTCCTTGTCTCATACACCAGGTATGATGAGTATTAGGCACTTTAAGTACTACCCTGAAATCAGTGTCGGTACAAGGACCTTGGATTGAGGAGAATCGGCCCACTAAAATAGCTGCAGTTTTAGAAAACATATGGGGAATCCTGGTGTGGAAAGAACAATTCAAAAAGAAGATTTCAGTTTACCTCAGTCTGGACCAAGTCCATCACTTTTCTTGATCTTTATGCCATTCCCCTGCCCTGAAATCCCTCAGAGCCACAGCCTGAGCATTGGAGTTAGAAGGGATCAGTACAGAGGATGAGGGGCTCCTGAACAAGATAATTAGCTCCAGCTGGCTCAGATCAAAGCCTCTTAAATGTATATCTCCCCACCTGATTTGCCATTGTGGCTGCTTGTCCGAGGCCTTCTGAATCTCCCTTTGCTGTTGGGGTATGGACTTGCTGTTAAGTTTAGCATGATATATTTCCCTTGAGGTGATAAATTCATGTTGCCTACAAGGCTACTTCTTGTGATGCTGCTGCTGTCTGCAAACCTTGTTTCCTGTTCTAGATTCTGTCAGAGATATTTTAGAAAGTGGATAGAAGAAATACTGGGTTCTCAATGTACATGTTGAGGCTTTTAATGTCGCCTTATATACTTGCTAGTCCCCATGGACTCTCACATGATTTTCAAAGTATACCGGCATTTTCAGCTTTGGGTGCTCAGTGGGACAGAACGTGAGCATGTGACATCTGTGCTTCATCACTCACAACCAGGCAATGTTACATGCAGGCTAGACTGCAGTTCCACAGCTTGGTGTGGTCCATTGGAGAGCCCTGGGGGTGGGAGTCCTGTGCTCCCCAGCATTGAAGTCATTGCAGAGCTCCCCCAAAGGCTTCCCTGTGCCCTGAATTCACCTCATTCCATAGGCACTGCTGGCTGCTTAGAGGGATTTCTTCCCTCTGGAACACAGCTGAGAGCCGTAAACAGAAAACAGAGGGAAAGCTCCTGCTGTGTTTAGCTAAATTAGAAAACTAAAGTACAGAAAGCCAAGGAATTTCTCAATTACTTGGTTAACTCAAAGGTCTGTGCATTTGTGGATTTTCTTATCCTGAATAAATGTATTTTTAAACATTTGTCTTTCCTTTACACCTTTAAGCAAGCAGCTTAAACACACTGTTGTTTAAAAAATTCTCCTGTGTTACTGGGGACAGAGGCATTATTAAGGAAAGACAATCATCCTTTTTAACTATCATTACTAATAAGACAAGAGAAAGCTCCATCCCTCTGTTGATTTAGATTGGTGTCTTAGTTCCAGTATTATTAACTACATGAGCTATTGTATGCCAGTTTAGTGTCAGCTCTTTCTACCTGATTCTTGAATTCTTTCATTTGTAATTTTCCACTGGAGATCAGAAGTCAAGTCACTGACTTTGAATGCAATAGTCACCATAGGCAGTTTTCGTAAACCAGAATAAAGCTGTTAAAAGGAGCTAGTGCCTTCATTTTGATCTGTTTGTCCATCTCTTCCCTTGAAGAAAATCAGAAGATACTTAAGATTTCATTTACCTAATAATGCTCAATATTAGGGTTCTGAGTTGTGCATGTTGCACAGAAATTAAAAGGGTTAATTTAGTCCTCTAATCTATTGTTATAAGCCTAATTATTTTACATGTCTTCATTTCATTAATGAATTGCTGCTTTTTACATGCATCTCCTTCCCCATTGCTTTTGTTTAAACCTCCTAGTGGGAAGCGATAGATTAATTTTGTTGTGCCTTAATGAAAGTGTATGCTACATTAGATTTAACCATTTGGCATGCACTGCCAACATCACCATTATGCATAATGAATTACTTTTCGTGAGTCCCAAACTAACACAGGCCTTCGATGTTCCTCTGTAGATATTGTAACAATTCAGCTGGTAGGCATACCAAGTTCAATCCTTACCTTGAATTTACATGGAAACATAGAGCTTGATACAAGAACCGAGTTTTTGAAGATTTTTCATAATGAAATAGGAAGTTGACTTTAAAAATGCAAATGCTTTCAAGAGAAGATGTGTAAAGCTCATTAAGCTTTGCTGTTATCTACCATTAACTGCAAAATGCATACGCCTGTGGGTGGACATGTATGCTGGGTCTGCAGCCACACGCAGGACTCCCAATGAGGCAGCATGTGCTTTGAGCCAGGCCCAGCCAACCTTCCTGCCCTCTCTGCAGCTTACCTGCCTGTCCACAGAAAAATATGTTTGCTCTTCATCAGAGATGCTCAGCCTGTTCACCACCAGGGCACTATACACAGTTCTTCAAGAGTCAGGCTCTTGTTGGCTCCTTTCACCACTCCTCCAGTCACCTGGCTACACAGGCATGACCTGCAGTAGCAGGACCCTTTCCCAGGAGCATGACAGTTGCAGAGAGGAGAACTAAATGTGGTCCCATGCACCTACTCCTGCATCTTGTGCCAGGGCCAGTTGATGTCTGGCCATTGCAGCTCAACTGGCGTCACACCCACATCTGTCATCCCATCCATCTGGGTCATTTCACTGCCAGAAGAGTTACAGAAGTTCTTTGTCAGGGAGTAACAGAAGCTGTTTGAACTGAGAGACAAAAGTGACATAACCCAGCATGTGTCTGTTAATTACTAATCGGCCAACATGCACTGAGGAACCTCTACTGCTGACACCTGCCTCACTGTCTTCTCTGCCTCCACCATCACCCATCTTCAGCCTCCATGTCCTCAGCTCTGAGCACTCAGATCTGTCTCCTTCACATATGTCCCCTCTGAGCTCTGTTCACCACCCTGTCCTTGCTGGACAGAACAAAGTTAAGTCTAAAACAACACTGAACCCTCAGGTAGAGAGGAGCGCCTCTGTAGAGACTATTTTATTGGCTACATTTTCATTTAAGTAAGCTCATTAAGAGCTTAATGTGCCTGTGAGAGGAGTTCACATGCCTGAGCATGATAAGAAGCATTTGGACTAGTGTTTCTAAAGCAGACTGATGTAAGAATGATAGTAATGCATTTATAATACAAAGATATTTTCTCCTGATAACAGGAGATGCTTTCAAATTAACCTCACCGATTGTTGTCCCAACCTACCTTTTTATTTTTTAATCTTAAAATCCTCCCAGAAGTTCTGAATCTGCAGAAAACCATCTCTGTTGTGACAGGGTTTAGTTAGCTGGATCTAGCTTTGAAGCTGACCCTGCTCTGAGCAAGACCATGGTGGTTTCCAGAGAGTCCTTGCAGTTGTGCAGCCCCTGTGGCCTCCAGGGACAATACCTAGTAGATTTTTTCCAAACTTCTGACTCAGACTTATAGAGGTGGTTTCCACGTACACATAAAGGAAGCTTCCACTTCATAAAACAGCTGCAGGAAAGAGTTGCTCCTTTGTCTTCCCTGTCCTGGCAGAGTGGTTAGTTCTTTCCCCAAGACAGTTATAATTTCCACTTCTGCCTTAGAAGATTCATTTCCTTTTGAGAAGTGATCCTTACCTACCACAGCCTTGGTTGTTTTTGGCCAAAGGTTAACGAGAGGGGGCTGCCACAACACTTACAGGGAAGGTATGGTCTGTAATAAGAACAGCTTGCATTCTTATTCTTCTTCTATCACTATTTACTTACTTTTTGTACCCAGTGCATAAAATTCATAAACAACCTTTAGAGGAGGACCAGGCACCAGCCTTCATCTTCCCTCTCCAGCTCCTGGCTGTGTCACCCATTCTGCCCATAGACCTTCATGACTGTTTGCTTCTCTTACCCTGCCGGGCACGCTGAGCCTCACCAGGGCTGCCTGCTTCTCTCCATGACCTGATGTGGACAGGTTGGGTGCCTATTCTGGCTGCTGGATGCCAAAAACAAAGAAGGTGCCTCAGTCTTCTTGTGTCAATAAAGTCTTTGTTAACATGCAACTTCATATATTTAAATATATAAACACACACACACATATAAGCATATGTATGTACATATATTTTTTTAGTATATACATTGTACTGACAAAGTTTTTCGCTTGTAACCAAGAATGGAAGCCTTCTAATTGGGGGATATTTTTCTCCTTTCTGAGCAGGTGTGTGCTGGTTCAGTCTTGCAGATGCCATCCATTGCTTCTGAAAATGTCTGTGGAAGACAGCCCTTTTAATCTTGTCCTGTAATCAGCTCCCAAGAGCCCAGACTCTGAATCTGTGAGAGGTACAAATATTGTACACTGAACGAATGCAGGCACAGGGCTCTGAAATGCTGCCTATATCTTGGCTGTGCCAATATAGCTGTTATAAATACCAATGTGTGTGACAAGCTGAACGAGCTTCTCAGACAAAATATGGCACAGGGCAACACAAAGCATAGGGAAAGCCAGTTCTGTGAATCCTTTATTGATCAGTGTTTTGAACTCATCAATGAAAATTAGGAGCTGCACATATTCCCTGCAATTTTTAATTACAGACATTGAAACTAAAGTGTACAGTGCAAGGCTGCAAGCTGGGACACTGGCTATAAAGTTAAGTTTGTAGAGATGTGCTTTAATTTGTTCAAATGTCCTTGAAAAACACAGACAAAACAGCTTGGCAACACCAAAGCACCTCAGCTGGCAAGGTCCTCTTCCAAGAAATCCTTGTTTGTTTGCCAGTAGACAATAACAAGGAAGGAAATTTATGCACAAAAACTGCATTGAAGTTACATTAAGGGGTACATTGTAAAGTCTGTTTTATTTTAGATCCATGAGCACAAGGAAATTTATTGTCAAAGCCGCATCTCTCAGCTGACGCTCTCTAACTCACACTAGACTGCTCCATCACTGAGGATTTGGGGATACATAACTTCAGGTCCTTCCCTCAGTGCTCAGACCCAACAAGCAGCTGCTGCCTGCTGCCTTCACTGATTCAAAGGGAGGTCTGCCAGCCTTCCTGAGGCTCCATGTGTGGTGTCCGGTGCAAATGACTCAAGAAGATAACTCCTGTGTTTACAGAAACTTTGCACCACAAATATTTTATTTTTTTTTTACCTTCAAGAAACAGCTAGTGCCAGCTGAAGAACAGTCAAAGGCATGAACTTCTGTGGCACCAGTGCCAGCAGGAGGGCTCATCAGAGCGTATTGCTTTGCACCCCTCACCCTGAGAAGCTGCAGAGGAAACTGGTGAGCATCCAGTGACTGCAGACCGGCCATGTAGATGTGCCAGGACAAGGAGATTTGGATAAAAAATGTTGGTGTAACAGCCCTGCTGAATGGTGTACTCAGTCTAACAGAGATGAAGAGTTTTTACTCCTAGTTAGGGCTGATTCTTCTGGGGAAAAAAAAGTAATTGCTTAATTTCCAAGGCTCATGCAATTCTGCACCATCCAATGGAAGTAATGGACTTGGAGCCTTCATAAACACCGTAGATACTGTGTGGAGGAGCACCTAGGTGGTGATTCAGTGTGCAGAGCAGTCCTTGGAGATCCACAGAACATATGCTGCATCCTGGAGGTGATTCAGCTGCGGGGGAGCCCTGTGTAATGTTGGGTGTCCGGATACCTTGGTGATATTCTCCGTATAGGGATTAGAGCTGGGGTTGCACATTGTGTAATCAGGAATTTCAATTTTGCATGCAGAGGGAACTGACTCAGATATGTCTCTGTAGAGGCCTGGGTTCACTTCCCTATCAGAAGAACACAAAGCCTAGATTGGTAATACTAGTGGTGCCTTGTGGAAGTATTATCAACAGTCTTTGGAAGTTATACTCTTAGACATTCAGGCTTTCAGCCCTTTACAACTTTCCTTAGGTTACAGGGTGTCTTAAACAGGGAAGTTTTCCTCTCACATTTAATCTTATCTGCAACAGGGACAGAGAATTTGAAGGAGCTGTAACATTTGGCTATCAGTGAGGTTATGGACTTGCACTGCAGAAGGTGAAATGCAAAAAGCAGCCCACTGTTTTGGTGTGAGATTGTAATTTTATGGATTTTAGACCTCCTTATAGCATTCACATCCTGTGGTGACACAGCAAAACCCACACTCAGGCCAATGGCGGGGTTTCAGAAGGGACGACTCATTGTCTGCCTCACTGGTTTCTACAAACAGGGCTAGGAGGCTTCCCTGTGAGGTCCCATATGCCAGGTCAGGTGCTGGTCACTGAACATCAGCTCTTCTGTTCTTACAGAGAGGTGAAGTGAGAACTGCTGGATACAGGTGTAATGCCAATGAGAAGGCTGGTAGGAAGTGATCCCAGGGAAAGGGCTCTTGCAGATCTCATGCAGAAACCTCTTCCAGCAGCACTACTTAATTGTCAGTATCTAGATGGACAGATGGGTGCAATCTGGAGCCAAGGCAGTACAGGACCCCTGAGCCAGCTTCCCAAACCATACCACCTCTCAGCTTCCTCATGCACCCCAACATCAGTGTGCAGTACGAGCTGCAGAGAGCAAGCCTGACTCATTAAAGCAGGCTCATTTGAGTCACTTTGTTACCCACCCGGTCCTGCTGCCCCCAGGCTGTTACTCTCTCAGCCCCAGATCTGCCATTTCCCTTCTGCTGAATTAAGATTACCCCAAACTTATTATCACACAGAAAGATGGGCCACTGTTACATCTCTCTCCAACCAAAAGCCAGTAATGAGTGGAATGAGCACCCTCTATCTAGCTGTTTGGGTCAGGCTGCTAATGTACAAACAGATATGAATTAAAGTTTCAATGGATAGAGATAGTTGATAGTGAAATTGAGATGGTGAATCACCAGTGTTGAGGGAACATTTGCCCCTTGTTCTAAGGTGCTCAGAGGAGGAGCATCAACTGTCTCCCAGATAGATTAAGGGAGACCTCTGAGCGTTGATCTCAGGGTTACACGAACTAGAGGCAGTTTTATTTAATTTCTGCAACATCACCTTTTTTAAACTCATGCTGACTGTTTTGGAAATTGGAAATAAAGCTTTTATTTGAATTTTATCTCAGTTGACTTGAGTTAGCATGACTTTTGCGTGGCTGGTTAAAATCAAGCTATTCCTCCTGCCAACAAACATGACAAATCTAAAAGCCAGAGATTAGGTTACCTTCAAAGTGCTCTGGTGTCCTAAATGCAGGTAGTAAGTGAAGGTGGTCTTTCCTTTGAGTGGATAGCCAGTTACCAAAATAAAAATGCATTACTTTTCCTTTAAATGTGCTATCCTGGGTAAAACGTGGTCAATCTTGCACAGGTGCAGTATGAGGCCTAAGGATTTTCTGGGATAGCTAAAACCAAGGACCACAAAAGCATCCTGGCCACATCCAAAAGCAGAAGCTTCAGAGATGCCCAACTCCCAGAACTTTGCTCAGATCACCAGGCTACAACATAATTTTTAAATTTCCTAGTTTAATGGCAGGAAAAGTTTTTAAATATCATCTATACTTCTACTTTAAAGATACCGAAGATTTTTCTTGTGGTGTAATATTCCTCTTAACTAGCATAAAATTTATCAGTGGTCCAGAATAAATCTCTTTCAAAAACATACAAACATTGACATTTGTTTATCCAGCAGACCATAGCCAAAGCAATGCTTTTATGTTCACACAGGTCAACTATGTAAATACAGTAGATAATTCTTAAAACTTGTATAATGCACTCAACAGACTGTAATTCTTCTTTTTTACAGATGTTTGGTGCATGAATGCAAAACATGCTGAGAATTAGTTCCAAGAATGAAAGAAAAAAGTCCTTGAAATGAACCTGTACAAATCCTGTAAGAGAGGTACAAGACCCATGTGGAAACGGCCATCTCTACTGACAGACCTGGACTTTCTCGTTTAGGTTTGATTCCATTCACAGGAACTAGCAAGATATTTTCAGTATAGTCCATCAGTGGCTGCTTCCACCCAAACTAATTTCATTTCCATTTCACATTTCTATACATGTCAATTGTTAAAACAGACCCTGAACATCTTCTTTTTCAGTCCCTGCATTGAAGTTTCGATTGGGCTGTATTTGCCCAGCAAGAGAGGACCTGCTCCAGAGAGATCCCTCCCAGCTCCAAACTGGAAGTGCTCAGCTCAGCCCAGAGTGCCGAGTGCCCCAAGCTTTCAGTCCCACACTTTATAGAAACATGAGGAATCACTACCGTGTGCTTTTCTGCTTCTTTGCATTTCGGTCTGACTTGACTCCCAACAAATTCTTTATGATGTAGAAGTTAATTTCAGTGGGCTCCTGCCTGGATCTTTCCTGGTCATTGCTGGAACAAGATACAGAAATAATGAAGAAAAGTCCTATGTGACAGACAGGAAGTTGTGAAGGAAGAGAAGAAAAAGAGTTCTGTCCCGCTTTGCTCCAGGTCCTAGATGTTCTTGTGTGCTCCATATAGCTCTCCAACATTTGCTTGTTCTGATGTGACCCTGCACACGTGAGCAGTCAGTACTACATCCAGCACCCTTCACATATACCTCGTTTTGATGCAGGAGTGAGTGTACGCCTGTTGCTAAGAGCATCTTACAGTGGGAAGGTGTGGAAAGAAAATGAAGCCTTGAGTCAATTCTTTGCTCATTGATGGCACTCAGTGTCTGCCATGCAAATCCACATTTCATATACATATTAACCCAAACATGTCCCTTTTTCAACTGTATTATTGCAAATACTGTTCAGAGGCCTGTAATGGTCCCTGTATGTTCTCACAACCTCCCAGCCACCACAGAAATCACAGCAGGTGAAAAGGTGGGCAAGACATTATTTTGCCCTTGTTTCTTCTGTATTTCTTCCATATATCTTGGAACCACCTCATTGCTGTTCTTCATCAATGGTGTCATTTAATCTCTAATCCTGGCCCTTCTTGGGTCAGCCAGTTTGTAGGTGTGTATGTATGTGTATGTACCCATGTACCCATGTACATGTGCATATTACTCATGCATGTTTGTGTTATATACATATTTATATTTCATATATCTATATTTATATTTTTTTTCTAAATAAAAACTATGTAAGATACGTTAATTTGATTTTAACTAGGTATGTGCTGGCAAGTCAAAGAGAAAAAAAAAACCAGCCTTCCCATATTTTGAACAGAAATGAAAAAATATTATTAAAAACAAATGAGAAATCAGCATTTTGTCATAAATGAAATGTTTGCTGATAAAATGGACATTTTTTCCTGTAGCCCAAGTAACTTACTATTATTTTTCAAATTACTGGATTCATTCTGCGACAGGTGTGCTTATTTTCTATATTTATTCAAAACGCACTATTGCAAAAATGAAATTTCTGTGCTTTCACTGTGAAATTACAGATACCAGAGTAGAGAAATTTGGGGTTGTATTTCTTTGGGCATGTAGATAGCTTTTAGACAGCCATTTCAAACTTCCCTTGGCAAGAAATGTAATTTTCTAATGTGTGCTGGTTATTTCAGAGTCAATGGTATATGTTTTCCCTGACAACTTAAATTTTTTGGAGTATCCCATCCAAGAATAAATTTAGGAACTTTTTATAGCCAAAGATTTCCTTAGGGTATTATATTCATTGAGCTTCTATTTACTCTGTGCAGCATGTGAAGGGATTTGTATTAAGTTTGTGCAAGTTGAAACATTTTTAAAATGTTTTGTGAAATAGGTTCATATTAGCGACTATTTATGAACTATGGAAGCAACAATCAAAATGTATGTATGAGATTAAGAATGGAAATGGATATGAGTCACAAGCTCTTCTGATGTGGAGAAGGACACCAATCATTTAGATTAGATCATTCTTGAGTGGATCAAAAACATTCCCATTAGCTTTAATTTGGCACTGACCCAACTCACTTAAAATGTATTTTGTTTTCTTATGATTCTGTGGTTTAACTAATTCCATTGTAAGATAATTAAAAAACCCCATTCAAATTATTTCTCTGCCACAGCATTGCAATGCCATTGATGCAAACTTTCACAGCTGAAAGAAAAATGGGACCCATTAACTTAATATTTAAATGGTTTTCAGATTTTTCTTAGACATTTTTATGGTTTTGCTGTACTTACCCAGGAAGTTTTCACCTGGTCCCTCAGCTGAAGCACAGCATATACTAGAACAGCCTTTGATAACAACTGTATTGACTGAATCTTTCAAAAGAGAGCTTTCTATCTGTCTGGTATGGCACAAAAAATGTTGTTCTGCATAAGAGATATTAGCCTTCATCCACATTTCCTGTAGGACACTCAGACTTTTGGAGCAGTAACCTCATTTCTTTCTGTGAATTTTTAATATGGTTTCTTTTACCAGCCGGAACATAAAATAACTGTCATGGTCAGAAACTCCTTTTATTTTGTTTTCCAAAGCATACGATAACAGTTACACAGTCTCTTACCACCCAGTGAGACCCTGTCCCAATTACCAGCAGTTTTATTGCTGACTTTGCTGGGTGCAGGACCAAGCCCTTGGTGGGCAGTAGTGCACATACAGTTCGTTGCTGCTGTGTTTGGGCTTTGCCCTCCCTGAGGGGGCTCCTCAGGAGGCGACCATGTGGTTGCCATGCAGGTGTTACACACCATGGGGCTGCAGAGGCAGGGTAGGATCACCTGTGATCCCAAAACTCAGCATTGCCGTCCAAAGCATTTGCTTTCCCATAGCCACGGGTATGACTGCAACTGCAGCAGAGCCACAAACCCTCCAGTGAAGGTCCCTGCTGCAGAGCTGCTCTGCCAAAACCACACAGCAGCCAGCGGTGGATTGCTGGGCAGCCATGCTGCTGCAGGAGGCTGTGCCCTCGTGGGACAGCCTGCAGGGCTGGGTGATGCTTGGAGGAGTCAGCAGTCAAACTGTGTGCGGAGAGAAAAGTTAGAAGAATAAGGACAGGCAGAGATGTATTTTCAGACTGAATGGTGAAAGAAGAGGCAAAGAAAATGAGCAGAGGAAAGAGACTTGATTTCAGCTGCAGCCTCAGCCAGCCATTCTGTTGGAATGAGGCTTTTCCTGAGCCACTGCAACACAAGATCAAGCTGCCTGGGTTGAACACACTGTTTTTCACATGTTCAGTGAGTGCATTAACAGTGATGGCATGACACAAGAAAGCTTGCAGACTCACGCTGAGTGATGCAGAGAAAGCAAGTGAGGTCAGTGACAACAGGAGCTTAATTCCTGAGTTTTGTGGGGGGGACTTGCAGCACAGAGAGAAGTAATTCCCTAGCACCCCACGGACAGCTCTCTGGGAGGACCTAAGACAGGGTTAGGCTACAACTCTGAAGGCAGCTGCAAAGCTACTAACTTCTGAATTAAAATGGTTAGGGGCACCTTTGGGAGCAGACAGGGGTGCAGGATGGGAGCAGGAGAAAGCTACGAATAAAAAAAGAGAGAGAGTAGAGAGGAGACAGCAGAAGACAGCTTCAGCAGCAGGAAAAAAAGACCCTGTTCCTTAAAAACATGGGTTGGTGGCTGAGAGAGACATAGATCATGTAGTGTTCCCAGAAACAGTATTATTTTACACAGCTGAAGCCACTATGTAAAACCCAATGGAGAGCAAGCAGAGATTCGGTGAGTGCTGCAGCTTGTCAGAGTCAGCCTCAAGGGAGGGTGCAGTATCAGCCACAGTTAGTTCCTTGGACATACATCCACACTATGTGGAAAAAAAAGGTATTTTTACTATCATATTCTTCTTCAGGTCAAATAACCTAATTTGAAACTACCTTTAGCAGCAATTACAGAGGCAGTTTTAATACAGTGTTGGCTAACCAGGATGTCTTTCCTTCATCTTGCAGCCTCTCCAGGTTGACACAGAGGAACAGGAAAGAAATTCAGGAAGTGGGTTTCTGGGGAAGTTCCCTGATCCTTTCTTTTCTTCCATTACTTAATCCCTAAGTGACGTGTTTTGGTATTTTCAGCTATAAATTCTTAAGACAGATTCTACGGGAAATCTGCATAATCAGGATGTATTCCCTTTTCCACTCTTCAAAGTCAGAAAAAAACAAACTTGGAACCTGTTTCACTGTAGAGCAACAGACACAATGAAGCAAATTGCTTTTACAGCATCTTCTTAAACTGTTAAATTATTAACAAGAACAGAAGTTGGAAAGTAGCACCTTTAAAAAAAAAAAAAGGCTTTGATGTGTTAAAATAATAGGAACCATAATTTTCAGAGCTGTGTACAGTACAGTATGTACAGAAAAGTAATAGTTCTCTCCATTAATTTTTAAATCATTCTCCTTCCTTAGTCAAGGTGCTATTTTTCAGGCTGTATCCTTTGTATGGAAGCTATAACGTTTCCTGCTGTGCAAAAGAAAGAGGTGAGAAAAGAGAGAAATAAAGTCACTAGGGGCCAAATCATGCTCCCACAAAACTAATGAAAGCTTTTCCATTGTCTCAATGGAAGAAAACCACAGAAACACAAAACCTAGTAATTTTACCATCTGTAAAGGGTGAGAAAATCAACCATGACACACATTTTGGAGATGGCAGGCTGCTTGCTTGTATGTCCATATTAATGTAACAAATTTTCTTTCACTTCAGAAGAGTATTTCAAAACAGTAGATTGTAATCTGATCATTTCCCCTTCTGTCTGTAATGGTATAGCCTGGTCAAAAGAGAATTGACATAGCAAGTTCTGTGCAAAACCTAAAGTTCCTGAATTCAAGGTCTCTGGAGTGGTATCAGTAAGAAAAAAATGCATGTTTTACAAAAAAGAAAGATCTTGTCTATAAATATTTTGTTTATTTGCACTGAAATAGCTTCATTTGCTAATACTAAACTTTTAAGCACCTAGCTGTCAACAGGAAAAAAAAATGTAAGCTACTTTTCCATTTTTTAACAAAAATGCTAATACTTGAAAAGGAAATGTCTGGGTATATTTGCAAAGTAGGAGACATTGGGGGTCTTTTAATTGACTCTGGTGGCCTTAGTAGCAAGTATCAGGCTAAAACCATGAAGTCACAAACCCTAGAAAAATCCTCTGCCACCAGTACCTTTAAACATACGACTCATCCCAGTGGCTTACATGATTTCACTCTTACAGCTGAAGCTCAGCTGCCTGCTACTGTGACATGACTTCTCCTGCCCAGAGCTGCTGCCAAGGCACGGTCACAGTGAGTACCCCCAGCACAGCACCCTCCTCTCCCAGCCCAGGCCAGTGGCAGCTGGGCTGTGGGTCTCTGCAGAAGCACCATCCACAAACTCCTCATGTCAAGGTTTTAATCCAAGCAAGTTTTAGAGAGGCTGCTGAGTCAACCAGATTCGATGCTACAGTTGAAAAGTGTCAACAAACAAAAGAAGCTGACCCAGTTACATTCAAAAGCCATCAGTGTTACAGCAGACATTGCAGCAGCTGGTAGATGATTAGAAAGAATCAGGAAAAGTCAAAATAAATAAGATTATAATTACACTACATCAATCAAACATTAAATAATCAAATCTCACAACTCAGCTGCAAAATTCAGGCAGAAGTGGTGACCCACATTTGCAAGCACTTCGGTAAACTAGGGTGCTTATTTTTTTCCCTCAGTCAGCATTCCTTACATAAGCAGACTCAAAGGGTATTTGAATAACATACACGAGCCAGGTAAACCTGAGATAGGTAAGCTCATTCAATACATGCGCAAGCAACAGTGGTAGCAGAAAAATAGTGACTGACAAAACCAGCATTCAAGTCATTCTTTGGTTTTATTAGAAACAGGCGAAAAATTTAAATTTGTTAACCATAAACGCCTTTGATCATTGAGTAAGCATCCTACACATGAGGAATATTTAGAGCTGTGTCCCACATATGGCTCCTTAGCAGCCATCCCTTGGAGAGAGGGAATCTCCCCCATGCTTGAAGAAACAACAGTCTGCATAAGTTTTGAAAATCTTATTTGAATATAGATCATAATTTGATTCTGTTTTGTTTCTCTTAAAAGCATCTGGAAAGGCTAGTATTATTCTTCTATACATGTCAGGCAATAAGTTCTATAATTCTATCAGAAATCTCTGGTAAGTACAGAAGGAAAGCTGAATATCTTGTAGGATCCATGAATATTATATGGATAGCTGAGTAATCAGCCTCCAAATGAAAGTGCTTGTCAGATCAGAACAGTCAGAGATGATTAAATCATGCTTGGTTTATTGGCATTGTCTCAGCATCCCACAGATTAAAATAGAAGCTAGTTAAATAGGACATGTGAACAATATTTGACTTTTTTTTTTAAACTGGTAAAATTGGAAGTTTGCAAACAGGGTGTGATTAACAAGACCTGACTGTACTTGACAGATGTAACAGTATTTTAGTATTTTTAACAAGGTTCTCAGGGCTTTCAATGTATTTTTGATGGACAATTATCTGTGGTGAAGCTCCACTGAAGGTGATGGCAATGTGCTTCCAGGGCAGGAGTTTGCCCCTAATCTGCAAACATTCTGGACCAAATGTAACTAACAATAAATTCAGTGATGGATGTCAGTGTATATATCTAAGTTAGCTTCAGAATCACAGATGTTATAAACACAATAGCAAGCATAAACATCAACAAGCTTTGTTTGGGAGCAGAATACATTCACCCATATCTCCTTAACGTCAGGCGGGAGCTCCCTGGGGTGACAACGTATTCTTTACAGTCTTGAAGTGTCACTCTCAGAACTGGCCCTCCTCTACACAGGCATTTGCATCTCTCCAGGAATGTCTGGGACAAACACATCTCTTGAAGGAACATAGGAACTTAATGAGCAGAGAAAAGACAAAGTTTTAAAGAAAATCCAGCGATGTAACAATCCAGAAAAAAAACCCCAAAGTTTGCACATGCATCATACTTTCCATTTGAGCTGTGAGTTACAGTTCCTTGTCCACAGCACCAAGTTATTTAAGAAGCCCACTCCAACAAATACTTGGATTTGAACCCTTTCTAGACAGTTTAATGGGCTGCATGTGGGAGACCTTCTTATCTCCAGGTTACCAATTGAATTCAATACAGGTCAGCTAGCTGACAGCATGTGAAAACACACTGAGAGCATAAGGTAGTATACAGCATCTGAAACACAAAATGCCAACAAGTTAACATCAGTGTCATGGTTGGTCTAAAGATGGAATATGAACACTTTTGAAGGGAGAAGTAGTATCTTGTCTTAAGCAAGCTGATGGAGTTGGATAAATCAGATAAGTTTTAGGGCTTGCCGTTCCTTCACCTGGTCTGACCAAGCAGTAACAAACTCAAAGACACAGCAGGTCAGAGGTAGAGAGGCCATGACTCAGTCTAAAGGAGACACTGGTCTAAGGTTTGTTAAATTATCCTCATTTCCCATCCTCTTCTAAACCTCCTCTGCTCTACAGATGCAAAAACTGTATTTCACTCTCTGTTCTTGGGAACCGCCGTGTCTCTCTGCCCTGGGTAACATCCAGCTTCCCTTCTCCTTTCAGTGCGTTCTCCTGTTTTATCCATTGCTCCACCTCAGCTCCTGCCCATCAGACTCACATGTATGTAGGTGCATCCTGGGTGAAAGAAAGATTAAACATTAATAATTTAATTATAAGATTAAATTAGGAAATACACTCAGAAACCCAGCTGGCACCTCCACAAAGCCTGGCCCGTTGCTTCTCTATGCCAGGGAGCTGCATACCCCCTTGGAGAGGAGCAGACCTTTCTCTTCCATCTCATTGTCTCAGGAATGTTGCAAGTGAATGGTTCGGCAAACCTCCAGAAGGAGCTCTCACAAGCCCAGTCTGAGAAACAGAAGGACAGAGTCATGTCTGAAGTCCAGCTGCCCACTACACAGCCTGTTTGGTGGGATTTGCAAGGAAGCTGCTGTCGTCCCAAGCAAAATGATACTGCAGCATCCTCTTTGTCCTTTGTTCCTGTTACATTTGGAGATCTGAGTTATGTCTGTAAAGGTTTTGTTCAGATGGAGAGGTTAGGTGTAAACTGTCAGTGTGCTATGGGATAGACTTCCATTTAGAATGGTATAGAAGGATACAGACAACTGGAGGGTCCCGGATACATGTTGAGGAAGTGATTCTCACCATATTCTGAGCATTGCTGGAAGAGTTGAAGCTCCAAATTCAAATGTTACCTGAGAGTAAACAGCTCTCTATTTGCTCTTTCCTGACAGGAACCAAATATATAGCAGGGCTGGGTGGTGAGATGGTTCTCATGGAAACCAGGTGAAAAAATAGCATAGAAAATAGCTGAAAGGGACACGGGAGGAAACTGAATAATAGTGACAGATGCTAATTACCAATCAAAAATTGAGATAAACATCTGTTTTTCAACCACAGTTACTAGGTATGATCCTCAGACAGGAAGAGTGTGAGGATCAACCAGGATGCACAACAGCTTTTCCAACTAGTAAAGTGAGACAGCATTAGTGTACCAGGTGCAGAGAGCAAAATCAAAAGACAGTGAGTAGTCAGGGAAGCTGGGAAAACCAGAAGAGGGGAGGCTAGCTGGCATGCCAAAGAGGTCTGGGTACAGAGAGTCGTGCAGAGAATATGGGGGACCAAAGGAAAAAAGACTGAGTAGCTGGAGAGAATGGGACACAAATAACGCACCCACAGACATAATGAGAGCTGGGCAGCACAGAAAGGTTTAATACAGCAATGAGCAAACCAGCTTTGGCCACTAAAGCCTCAGACATATTCAAACCTGCCTGGGAGAGTGTTTCCATTAAAGGTTATTTAGGGTAAGGAGCACCTAACCTAACCTCTTAAAGACTTACATGCCTTCAACACTTACCAGTAGTTAGAAATGCATGGTAAATAGTGACCACTGAGTGAAGGAGGTCCCAAAGTGAACTCGAGAGCCTCCTGCAATGAGGGGTCATGGGAGAAGCTGCAAGCCAGTAATGCCAGCCTGGAGAAACAGGGACTATGGCAGAGGAGCTGGAAGGAGAGAGGCATACAGCAGGTCAGATACTTCTTGAATAAGCTCACTTACCTGTAAGCAAATCAGACCCATGAGCATGTCCTTAGCTACGAAGATGTGGGCCGGCAGTGCATTTGGCAGGGTGGGAATGGAAGGTGGGCTTTGAAGACAACTCAAAGCTGGATGTTGTTCAGAAGAAGCTTATACCAGCCGCTTTAAGGAAGAAGCTTGCCAGTGCTCCTGAGAAGGGATGGGACTGTGGTTAAAGCCACCACTCTTCTGAAACTTATGCTCAGGCTAGGTTCCTATGTCTGCTACAAGGTGCCTTCCAGCCCTTCACAAACACTCAAAGTTTATTTCTGACCTACCCAAGAGCAGATCTTCTCAGAGACAGACTGCTCAGACTCTGTTCCTCCAAGAGAAGAAGCCTGTTGGTGAGGTTAAGCCATAGGGGACTGGAACTGCCTTTGTTGGTGTAGCTCTGTTCCCCAGGAAAATAATTTATTCCAGCAAGGTCTTCTTCTGAAGGCCTAACCACCTCTAAGCTAGAGCTTTTTCTGCCATAGCAATGTCTTTTCAAGAAACCACCTCCCTAACACACTCAGTAATACCAGCCAGTGTCTATAGAGTCAGCTGAGGCTTGTGCAAGATGTTTACCATTGTTCTTGCTTCCCTCAAAGGGAGGCAGTGAAAAGAAGGGGATGGCCATATCCACATCTCGCTGGATGTCTGTAGCTGCTGTGGCAGTCTGTAGGTCTGTCCAGGCTTGCAGGCAGAGAAAAAGAAGGTTGGGACTCTGTGCAAATACACCACATAGATGGGAAGAGCATTTATCTCACATCCTTCTTTCTGTTTGTTTATACCCAGGGAGAGCTAACCTCAAACCATCCCCAAGTTATGAAATATTACTAAGGCAAAACTGAATGGCACTTCTTGGACAATGTAATTAGACTTCAGCAGCCTCGGCCCACAGGACAGTGCTGTCTACTCTGCAGAATACCAAGTCCAATAACTGGAATCAACAAACAACACTGGAAAAAGTCTTGCTTGAAATAATATATATTAATACAGTAGCATGATAAATAATAAATACTGTTAATACTACTGTAAATAATGTATCATGCTAGATTTCTGTAATAAATAATATATAAATACGTAATCAACCTTTGAAATAATATAAAATTAGCAACTGTGAAGTGAACTTAACCTATTAACATGCTTCAGGAGAAGAAGCCTACAAGTTATTTAGAGTTTGAATCACTGCAGCACTGTAATAGCTTAGCTGAGAGGAACACCAGCAGCATCACATGAGGATGCAGAGGAACAGCAAGTTGCCTGTTGCCTCACAAAGCAAATAATAATGCACTTCTCAATTTTATGTTCAAGGCTAAAGGTCAGTTGATCTACTGGGTGTGCCATGGTTTTTTGTTTAAAAAAGTTAATTTATTGCTGACTCAAGGCCTTGAGCAAGTTGTTTTCCAGCAATTAAGATGAAATAAAGCAACACAGGCAGCCAGCAGATTTAAGAGAGTATAAGGATCATTCCTGTGGTAGAGAAACACAGGAATACTCTGGGCTCCAGGAGGGAGTCATGTTTTGGCTCTGTTCTCAGTGTCCTCATAACACTTTTTATCTCCAAGCACCTTACAAACTTGGGCCAAATAATTTACATGCAGTCCCGTACATAGACTTTGGGGGAAGGTTGCTAAAGATTTCCACTCTTCTTTAGAGGGTGTTAGTATAGATAGACTACTTAGTGATGCCATTGTATTTGCAGCCAGACATTCTGAAGAGCAGCATCAAAATGCTTTGTATTTTTCAGCAAGTTGTGCCGTGCTTTTCAGGGCTAAATGACAGGGGAGCACTAATGAGAATAGTCTCTGAATGATTCACTTAAAACCACAGTGAGACATTGGTTACTAGAAGAAAAGTATTAATGCAGCTTAAAGGAGCCATGAGTAGCTTTCAAAACTGACCTATGAATTTTCAAAGGCATTTGGGCTCTAAAAATTGTAGGTATGTACCTGGCGGTATTTTCACAAGCATGTAAACTAGAGAAGTAGCTAATTCCCATCCCTCAGGCACAGCTGTTAATTGTGGAAAGAACTTGAGAGAAGCTCTGCAGCTAACCTTCTGAAAATACCACTTGTCATCAAAAGCCAGGTCTAAAACACAAGCTATTCTCTTAAAAGAGTAGTGGCGTCTGTGACTTACAGTTCTCTTAAGCAACAAAGGGAATGGAAATCTCCAATAGTGCTTCGGGATGTTTACTTTGCAGCCATGGAAAGAAGAAATGTCCTTTACAAAATTGTGCAGGCAGTGATCAGGTGACTTCAGAACTCTTATTTGCTAAATCCCATAATGCTAGAACGAGAGAGTACTAGACAAAGATCAGAGTTTAAAGCAGATGAAAGACAATATTTGTCTACACAGTCAGCAGTGGGATTGGTGTCTACAGGAGGTGATGGAGGTGGACCGTGCTGGTGGGCCCCAAGTGGGGTTGGGCACATTGGTGGGCACCAGATCCTTGAAGAGGTGTTAGAAGAGCTTTGCAGGGAGGTACCCTCTGGTGTCCCTACTGCCACATCTCTGGCTGCTGGGGCAGCGTGTGGAAACGTGCACGCAGGTACAGGTGTTGACGAGGCAGGTCATGGCCAGGCTCACAAGCTCTTCGAGTGTAGTGTCCATGTTTGCACTGCAAAAGAAAGAATACAGAGAGGGATTAATTATCTCCTGGACCTAGGAGGACATTTCTTATGTCATGGGACAAGGGCAGTCAGGTGAGGAAGGCAGCAGCTATGGCTGGGTACATGTGATACAGCCTCTCACTCAGTTGGACTGCCAGCGTTTGATGCCGAAATCCAGATCAGGAACATAACAGTGCAGGAGAGGACCGCGGTGTCAGGAGGCAAGCCTCCCTGGCTAGGGAAGGAGCGTGAGCCCTGGTGGGGATGGGGCCAGCCCTCGTGCCAACGCCAGCTGCTCGAGTGGCTCACCACCCCATGGGCCTGCCGGGAAGCCCTCATCACAAAGCACACTCTGCTCCCAGGCCAGATTCCTGCACCTTAGACGAAAGGGCAGCGCTGCTTTGCACCATCAGTGGATTCATTTCACCTTATCCACAAGGCCCCAGGCTAGTCCAGGCGCAGTCCAGGTTCTCTCTGAAGGGAGCCAGGCCCAAACTCTCCCCACCGAAGGCTCAGCTCTTCTGAGCTGAAAACCTTGGCTGGCTGGAGCAGGGCCAGCTGCGGCTGCTGGACTCGCCCTCGGCTGCCTGAGGTCAGTCAGTGAGTTACCAAATGGAGAACATTACTCATACATCTTGCTTCGCCTGTAGGCCACACTCAATTACAACTGGTGAGTTTTTATTCCATATGAGGGAAGACCAGGCTCCTAATGCCTAGTTCAGTGACAATTGCATAGCGTGTCAAGGATGTCCCACCTGAAGAAACCCTAAGCTCCTCTTAGGTGTGACTCAGGCAGCCATTCCTGCAGGGCAATAAAATAGCGTTCTTCCCTTTGTGACTATTCCAAGCAGGATTTGAGATTGCTGGGTCTCTCACTGCTGGATTGTGTAATTCCTGCCTAGTCACTTAGAATTTCATCAGCTCTGGAAAGCAGAAACAAAACCAAACAATTTGTCCTCCTCTTATTCTAGTGTCTGAAGCAGCACAGCAACTGGGAAGGCTGCAGCAAGCTATGGAAGGCTCAGCGTGGTCACCTCTCCTGCTGTCTCAGCAGACACCCACCTTCTCACCACGACCCCAAATATCTGATAGTCAGGAGATAAATTGTGTCCTGGGAAGACTCCTTTAGAAAAGTCCAACAGACAGGAACCTGGTGATGGGGTGAAGGGCTAAGTGCTGTGGTACAACACCCATCGAAGGCTGGTCTCACAGCTGGGACATCACTTGGAGACAGTGACAGGAGTAACAGCAACAGGAGGTCAGAAGTGCTCGTGGAGTTGGGGAAGGAGCAACAGGGAGAAAAGGTTCTTCAGTCAAAATCCTCTCCAACGTGATCCTGAGAGGAAGCAATGAGGCATGGAGTTTTGCAGACAGATGCCAGAAGAAATGAAGTTTGTAAGTGAACAGTCAGACCTTGAGAAATTTGAAACAGCTCCACCTGAATCATCTTTGCTAGGTTTGGTAAGCAGTTCCCAAGGGAAACAGCCAATAAACTGCTGATTCCGAGCAGCTCCTGCTCCTCTCTATATCAAATCCTGTGTGCCATGAAGGAAGTCAGATCAGGATTTTTATGGTCATTGTGAGTAAAAAACCACTACATCTATCTTTCTTCCACTCAGTGCCACCCAAGAGTGTGATAACTGACACCGTCCCCATGAAAATCAGGGGCTGTGGCCCTGGGCTGCCAGCCGGGGTTATTGCAGCCAAACACTCAGGACACAGGCATGTCAGAGCTGTCGTGCCTCGACAGGTATAACCATGACTTCCCCGAGGGTTAGTACACAACATGGGCAAGGCCCAGGACTCCTGCTTTTCAGGCTTTCAGGTTTCAGTGATAAATCAACTCAGCTGCCTAAGGTAATCCCTATCCCTACTGAAAGCGGTGAGGGCTTTGCCACTGAGTAAACTGAGCTCCAATATTACCTAATGAATGTGTGTGTTTTGCAAGCTAAATCAATCTTCTTTTTTTCTGAGCTGAAGACTTCTGAGTATATTTTGAAAGGAAATAATCTCTGCAGGGAGAAAGCAAGAAAGGAAAAGGAAACTTTGATATTTGTTTCATTCAGGTGTCTGTGCAAATTTGTAATTAACTTTTAAGAACTCCATCGCTAATAACTCCGTTGTAAAACACCATGGGAGATACATTAAGATCCAGTTCTAATTTTTGCTTTCAGTGATGATTGATCTTTCTGGGTTTTTTAGCTCACTTCCACTGGGTTCGTAAAAGCTTGGGAGGAAAAACATTATGGCATTGTCCTTGCATTGCAGTTTTGCTCCTTTGTTAATTTTGGACTGAGTCCTACAGTGTAGCAAAATTATTGAACTTGGTTTTGCTTAGGTCTCTAATTCCTGTAGCTCCTCTATTACCATGTGGCAGGGCACCCTATAGGCACAATAAATAAATAATACAACACTGAGAGCTGTAACAAATCACAAAATACATTATTAAAAAATTAAGAAATAAATATCCCCCTCTTACTTAAATAGAGATTGATTTTATAATGTGGAATGCTGAGGAGAGCTGCTGCAAAATATATGTGGGTCTGGGGACATGAAGAATACACTGTAATGGGCGATTTGCTCCCCCGACTAGAAAAATAAAAAACCCTGAGTGAATGGATGTATTTGTCAAACGGAAACTGAAACTGAGCTCTTCTGTTTGTTCACGGCCCAGGTAGGATACAGAGCTTGCTTCAGTTACTTGCTTCAGTAGGAGGCTGTGCTGCACAGCAAAACCCCCTAAAAGACATGAGCTGGCACCCAAAGATTACTCTTTATGTCTTAAACTGTGTGGCAGAATGCAAGAAGAGGTTTTGGAAATGAGGAGTAGGCAATACCCTCCTTGGATCACTGAGATGTCTCTCAATGACGTTTCTCAAACTGTGGGAGAAGGTCCTCAAGTGGGATGCTGACCTGCCTGGGACAATGGTGCCCCGTGGACCTGGTGTGGGTCCCTGGCCTTGCTGCTTTGCATCATCCTGGGCAGAGGTTTGATCGCTGCAGGGTGCAAGGAGGAGCAAACAAACCTTTGATTTGCTTGCTCCTCCTTGTGCCCAGCAGCAATAAAACCTCTGCCCAGGTTGTTGCAAGGTGGTGGGAAGGTGGAGTGCTGCTGAATGGCCAACGAGTGTTTCTTGCTTCTCAATGGAAGGAAGGAACCCGGTGTTCAGTGCCTCATTAAAGGCCTTGCCCTAATCTCATCAAAGATACCCTTTTCTGTTTGCCTTAGGCACATTTTTACCCTTCTCATGAGCAGGAGAAGAGGCACACAAGGAGCTGGCAATGCATTTCTGCACAATATAAGGACCTGCGACAGGCATGGTTCATATCACCCCTCTTTGCTTGACATGGCACTCCTCACTGTGTACATGCTTTTCCCAGAGTACAGCATCCCTGCTGTGCACTTGCAGAGACATGCAAAATTGTTTTGAGTACAGCTGCTTGCCATAGCTGAATATTAAGAAGTAACACTAATACCTTACTCTTATTCTTTTTTTGTCAGTACACCTGTTTTTTATGGCATTTTACCCACCCATTATCTCTGAACCCTTCTGGTCCTGAAAACCTCCAAGGAGGATTTCCAGTGTCCCTGGATAGCCTGCTCCTGCATGGAACTCTTCACCTAGCAAAGAAATTTTCTTAGTGACCACTATGACTTTCCCAAGGTGCAGTTTGCAGTCATCGCCACTTTCTGTATCACCTTCCACTTCTAGGAAGAGTTTGGCTCTGTCATCCTTGTGAGTCCCCTACGGGTAGTTGTAGGTGATCACCCCTTTGCCTCCTCTTCATGTGGCTAAACATCAGCTTCTGAAGCCTCTCCTGGGTGGTCATGTCTATGCTGGTAGTCTTCCCTGGACCACATTGACAAATCCCTCCTTAGCCAGGCTCTATCCTTCTTGAGACTTTGCCACTGCTGAGTAGAAGGGAATAAAAGCATCACTTGATGAAAAACCTTGCTCCTTCTAACGCAGCTCAGTGGGCACTTGGCTTTGTTCACAGCGCGTGTGCCTGGCTGCCTCAGCCTGCAGCCCACTGCAAGTCCCTGGGTCCTCTTCAGCAGCGTGGTGACCCAGCCTGTCACTCCCCGGCTGTGCTGTGCTTCTGGTTGTCCTGCCCAGTGGCCAAACCCTGTGCTTCTCTGGGCTAAGCCTCATGTGACAACTGGTGGATTGAACCTCTGGTGTGTTCTAGATGGACACCCTCAGATGTCTGAACCTCAAGGTGCTTCTGAACTCTTCCTCATTTAGTGTCATCTGCAGATTTGCTAAGAGGGGGCTTTCTGTGTCACTATCTGGGCCGCTGATGAATATACTGAACAGCTTCAGCCCAGTATCACAGAAACTAGACCCTTCTCGTGCCTGGGCTTTGAGAGGCCACGTTTCACCCTGTTACCCACATTGGAGGCTGCGGAACACCAGCACAGCCTCACCATCCCCACCAGCCCAGTTACTACACACAGCCCTCTATTTCTCTGTTCCTTTCCTGCTCCTACTCAGCTCTCAGCCTCTGCACAGGCTTTCTCGTGGTGAGTCAACGTTGGGTTTTGTGCCAAACCTTACTGAGTTTTCTGCTGAGACTGCCATGGAGAGAGCGTAGTGTGACGGTGAGAGTGGTCTTCTGTGAGAGGGATTAGTGTCTCAAGAGAAAGGACACTATTTGCCCCTGAACATAGGGTAACCAAGCTGCTTTGCCTGTCCATTCAAAAGACAGAAATTACCTGTCTTATGTAAAACTATTATTGTCTTGTACCTCTCTTTGGTTTTCATGTCAAAGTTGGTCTCTTCAGTTTACAACACGAAGCAGGGCCAAGCTGTAATGCACATAACTGAAACGGGGGACAGTGATGCAGAGGACCATTTAGTCAACCCAGGAGACCTCCTATTCACTCTGCTATGTGATTATGACAGAAGATACAGAGAAGGCAGAGTTACTGAATGCCTTCTTTGTCTGTCTGTACTGCCAGAGGTTGTCCTGAGGAGCCCCGTACCCCTGAAGCCCCAGAGGAAGTCAGGACAAAGGAAGAGTTTGCCTTGGTAGATTAAGACTAGGTTAAGGACCAGTTAAGTAATCTGGACACCCATAAATCCATGGGTCCTGATGGGATGTACCCGCGGGTGCGGAGGGATATGGCGGAAGTCATTGCTAGGCCACTCTC
>NW_010123870.1:0-257 GCF_000699245.1 Pterocles gutturalis
ATTCTGGGGTCCCCCCAAACTGCTGGGTCCCCTCTCCCAGATATTGGGGTCCTCCCATGTCCCCCCAAACTCCTGGGTCCCCCTGGACACTGGGGTCCCCCCAAAATTCTGGGTCCCATATCCCAGATGTTGGGGTCCCCCCGTGTCCCCCGAACTCCTGGGTCCCCTAGTCTGGATATCGGGGTCCCCCCAAGTCCCCCTGGACACTGGGGTCCCCCCCCCCAACCCCCTGGGCCCTCCAAAATCCTGGGGTCCCC
>NW_010123870.1:347-1141 GCF_000699245.1 Pterocles gutturalis
GTCCCCCACCCTGGGTGTCGGGGTCCCCCCAAGTTCCCCCAGACACTGGGGTCCCCCCAGGTCCCCCCCAGATGTCTGGGTCCACTGGGGTGCTTGGGTCTGCCCCTGGACACTGGGGTCCCCCAAAAAACCTGAGGCACCCTGGGCCACTGCCTCACCGCCCGCACAGGAGAAAAACTTTCCTGATCTCCAGTCTAAATCTCACCTCTTTCAGATAGAAATCCGTTACCCATCATCCTGTCGCTACCCCTCTGATACAGTCCCTCCCCCAGCTCTCCTGTAGTCCCCTCTCAGCCCTGGAAGCTGCTACAAGGTCTCCCCGGCGCCTTCTCTTCTCCGGGCTGAACATAAAAAATCCCCCCAAAGCCCCCCGAACTCCTGGGTTCCCCTGGATGCTGGGGTCTCCCCCTGGACACTGGGGTCCTCCAAAAATTCTGGGTCCCCCATCCCAGATATCGGGGTCCCCCCACATCCCCCTGGACACTGGGGTCCCCCCAAACTCCTGGGTCCCCCATCCCAGATGTTGGGGTCCCTGCAATCTGGGGGTTCCCCTGCCAGATATTGGGGTCCCCATGATGTCAGGGTGCCCCATCATGGGTGTTGGGGTGCCCCTGGCAGATGTGGGGGTGCCCCTGGTGGATTTTGGGGTGCCCCCAATGTCGGGGTGCCCCTGGCGGATTTTGGAGTCCCCTGGCAGATCCCCAGCAGATGTTGGGGTGCCCCCAATGTGGGGGTGCCCCTAGTGGATGTTGGGGTCCCCAGCAAGTTTTGGGGTCTCCAGCAAGTTTTGGGGG
>NW_010123871.1:0-226 GCF_000699245.1 Pterocles gutturalis
CATGTCCCCGGAGCGCTTTCACCCCCGAACATCCCCCACCACATCCTCAGCCCTGAGCATCTGGGTCCTGAGTGTCCCCAGAGGATCCTCATCCCTGAGAGTCCCTGGTCCTGTGTGTCCCCAGAGCATTTTCAGCCCCGAACATCCCCCACCACATCCTCAGCCCTGAGCATCTGGGTCCTGAGTGTCCCCAGAGGATCCTCATCCCTGAGAGTCCCTGGTCCTG
>NW_010123872.1:0-2444 GCF_000699245.1 Pterocles gutturalis
TTTGTGTCCCCCAAGTGCTGACGGAGGCCACGGGCTGGATTATCCGCAGCGCAGCCAGGCTGCAGAACGCCCCGAACTGATGAGCCAGCACAGGCGCTCGCTCGAGTGCTCCCCGCAGCAGGATCGGCGCCCCTGACATTGCGCATCCAGGCCCCCGGCCAGAGCCCCCCCACAGCCACGGCCATGGGCCAGAGCCCCCAGACCCTTTACCTGGGAGGGGCTGGGACCCACTTTGGTGCCACCACCATATTTCCCTAAAAAACGGCCCAAGGGAACAGTGCCAGGGGCTGGGCTGGAGCTGGCTGAGCCCAGAGCAGGGGGGCTCCCCCCACCCCTCACAAACCAGGGAGCAGGACCCCAGCCAGGCCGGTCACCACCCCAGCAAGCACCCTGGGGCAGCAGCTCCCCAAAACATGTCACCAGGCATCCACGGGTGTCCCCAGCCCGACACCCCACCTCTCACAGCAGAGGCAGGTGCTGTACCTCCCACGAATCGCATGCAGAGGTGGGGAGAGTGTTAGCTCTGAAATAACGGCAGAGAAAATGGGGAAGTGGGAAGCAGACAAAGCTCGTCAGGGAGGGGGGATCCCAAAAATCCTCAAGCGGCAGCTCCAGCAGCCCCCCACCCAGCGAGAGGGGGTCAGGCTCCAGCAGAGGAGGCAGGCCCTGGAGAAAGAAGCAGAGAGAGCTCCCTGAAGGGAGCTGCACAAGGCTAAGAAAATGATTTCACACTATTTCAGGAAAGTTTGGAGCCTCTAACCACCAAAAATTAGGTTTCCCAGGTCTGCACAGCGACTGCCCCATGCCAGCGTCCCTCCACGTGCAGTGGCACACGATGGCAGGACAGATTTATCCTGCAAGTCTGCCCTAAAAAGACAGCACACTCATATTTCCACATTTTCTTTTAATTGACAGTTCTGGGGAGAACAGTTCATTTCTTCTTCTCCACATCCTGCTCTGCCGCTTCTTTGGCGCGTTTCGCACGAATCCCGAAGAGACGGGCGTTGGCCCGAGCCATGCGCAGGCTGGCAAAGGCCTTGAAGTTCTTCTCATCTTCCGAGATAACACGGGCCTTCTCCCGCTTGAAAACCTGGTGGGAGAGAGCGCCAGACAGTCAGATGGCACATCAGAGGCTCCCAGAGAAGGCTGCATTTAAAGCTTAACGCAATTAATCTCGTTACATTTCTACCACTAGCTCCAGGATGGAGCCGATTCGAGAACAGAGCGTTTATGCCATCGACAGGCCCTGCCCTTATCATCACTCCACCAGGCACTGCGCTTCCACCGGCTCCGAATTCGCCAGCACACGTCAGCGCCAGACCAGAACAGAGCAGGGAGAAAACAAGCACAACGTGAAATCTGAGTCAGGCTTGTGGCGCGGGATCAACAGCTCCAATCGGAAGCAGCGAGGTTTAGAGACGGACTGTGACGGCGCAGCACCGGCTGGGCTGTCGTGCTGCCAGCACCCCCACCCGCAGCCCCACGCGCCCCAGATTTCGCAGGGACCAGCTCCCCCAAAAGGTACGAGGGGACAAACCACCCCAGCGCCTGCCCCAAGGACACGGCGCTGAGCACTGGAGACGCTCCACGTGCGCTTTAGGTTTAGCAGGGCTCCAAGTAACGAGTTCTTTGCCGTCTGCTCTGCGACGCTGAGGAACCACACAGACCCAGGTCCTCTCGGACGAGCCCGACCTGCTCCTGGGTCTCTCTGACCCGGGCCGGGAAGGGTCTGGCGACAGCAACCCCCGACCGCAGAGCAGCGAGGAGAGAATCCTGCCCACGAGGTTTAAATCTCAGTTACACCACCCAGGGAACGTGCTTTAGCCACACTTACATTCTTGATCGGCATGACCGGTCCTGTCAGCTGTGTCGCCATCTTGAGTTCCTCAGCCTGCACAGCAAGAGGACAGAAAATATTATTTAAGAAAATAGTATTTAAAACTCAGGCTAGGGCCTCTGTCAAAAACACGCCCTGTACGCAGGCACCCAGCTTCAACACGCTGCCAACACTTCTGACTGAAGATTTAACGCCGACGGGGAACCAACGCAGCGGTTCGGCCACGCGGCTCTGGCAGCACTTGCCACGGACACGCCGCATCAACGCCCCATGTTCTGCCTGGCTACCGACCAGCCCGGGCCCGGCCAGAGGAGCAGCAGCCTCACAGCAGCTCTCCCAGCTGGAAAAACGTTGACACCTACTGTGCCATTTTTAGTTTCATACCCAGCGTGTTCCTCTGCAGTTCCATCTAAGGCTGATTCCAGCTTCTCGTACGAGTATGGCATCACACAAAAATGATTCAGTTTCATTTCAGACAGATGATTTCAAATAAATAAATTCAAAATAGTATTCCAGGCGCAAATATCTGTACCGACGGGTGCAGAAGCTCGTGACCCTGCTCTGAGAAGCAGCCCAAGCACCGTGGGCTCCACGAGAGCAGCCTGGA
>NW_010123872.1:2458-2831 GCF_000699245.1 Pterocles gutturalis
TTTCATCCCACCGCCTCGTTCCGGGACTTGCACCGCCCCGTGGGAAGCACGTGTTTACCACAGGAAAGCGAACTACACTCTGGGTCTGGGTGAGATTTTAATGAAAAGCATTTTTATATGTCAACAGCAACAACCTCCTTGAGACCACCTTACACACGGCTTTCACTGAACTGCTCTCCTGGCAGAGGTTCATCCTCACCCTTCCCGTGCAGTTGGCCCCACAGCGGAGCAGACGCTCCAGACAGACTTTTCACCCATTCTGACAATTTAACTTCCCCAAACCTGAGCTGCGCCCCTCCAGCAGCATGGCAGTCCCCAAGCACGCCTCTAACCCAGGAGACCCCTGCGGGAAGCGACCCTGCCAGGCCCAGCC
>NW_010123872.1:2848-5154 GCF_000699245.1 Pterocles gutturalis
TACGCAGGCACAGGGGACCCGCGCTGTGCCCCCAAGAAGGGCTGCTCCCCCCGGGTGGGTTTACGGAATGGAAACCGTTCAAGAGCCCGACTGCAAACCACCGCCCCAGGACGGACTGATGAGCAAGCTGCTGAGAACATGAACAAAACAGACCCTGTGCAAGGTTTCTAGCGGCCAAGTACTCACAGAGCTGTCTCCCTTCTTGGGCATGGCCGGCTTCCTGGGGAAGAGGATGAGCTTGGAGCGGTACTCCTTCAGCCTCTGCACGTTGGCCTGCAGGGACTCGGTGGACTTGTTGCGTCGTCGGGGATCCACAGAGATTCCGATAGTCCGGGCAAACTTCTTGTTAATGCCAGCGAGCTGCAGAGAGAGCGCAGAGTGTCAGCATCCCACAGCTCCCCATGCCACCGCGGTACGGCCGGGAGCCGCCCTGGTCAGTGGCCCGACAAGGGCTTGAGCGCAGCCACCACCGACTACAAAATCTGACAAAAAGGCTCAGCACCCGACCCAACAACCCTTGGCAGTGCGAGGGTCTGATGAGAGAGAGCAGCTACGCCACAGGGAAAGGGCGTCTTGGCATCTGTATTTTAATGCTTAAAATGTTCCACAGACTTTAGAGTCGTTTTTTTGCAGATAGATTTCCTCAGGAGAGCAAAATGCAACCTCTGAGGAAATAAGAGGGGGACATTTAAACTCTGATACGCACTAGACAGGAATGTATGCAGTCAGCATACGGATTAACGCTGGTTCACTGCATACGGGAAGCTCCATGAGAGAAGCATTTTGTGTAACTACCTCAAACAAGAAATAACCACATTTTCTGTCAATGACAAACATCTGTATACTGTTTTGTACTCCACCATTATCCAAAAATTAAAGAAAAATAAAGTAATGAAGCATTTGGCACCCAGAAGAGCAATTTTACTGCTTCAATGCATTAATTTCACTGTTATAAATGCTTTAATTAGACACCGAACAACGCACGAGAGGCGGCTTTGGATGCTGGCTGTCAGCAAGCACCGATGTTTGTTCCTGCCCGCTGTGACATGCGGGTGGGGGGCTCTGCAGGCCACCACAGCCCAGCCTGGAACAGCTCCTCAGCGCAACACACCGGGACGGTCACGGAACGGTCTCCGGAAGCAACGGGGGGCACTGAACGCTTCCTGCAGGCTTTTAAGTTTCCCAGAACCAAGTCGTAGCCATGGCTGCTCTGCAAGACCAAGCTGAACGGTTCCCTTCCCTGCCATAACATCCCATACTCTGCTTGAAATAAGCTGAGTGCAGTTTACTTCCTCCACAACACGAACAGGTTCACATCTGCTAAAGTTTTTAGGATTGGCAGAAACATATCCCACAAACAAACAAAATAATTTAATGAAGAAACCATTATCTTTTCTTTCCCCCCCAAAAAAAAGCTCAGGAGACTCACTTAAGGCTCCACCAGAAGGCAGTTTTGATGGATTTTTGTTTAAGTGACAGGCTCACTAGACTTTTCAAAACAGCCCTTTGCTCTGACGGGGTACACCACTGCACCTCCACCCTACGGTTAAAAAAAAAGGCAAGACCAGTGTTTTCCATGCTCCTGTTCAACCAGCAAGACCAGAATTCCCCCTGGCCCAGCCAGCGTCAGCAGACACCTACACCTTGGAAAAACACTTGCGCATTGCCAATACACAGAAAACCAGTCCAAGACAACCGAGCTGGGACTGGGAGTTAGTTTTATCGGGTTGGGATCAGTACTCCATACTTACTTTAAGCTCTTCTAGGCTGAAACCTCTGCCAGCACGCACTTTTTTGTGGTATCTGATAGTAGGGCACCTCACTATCGGCCGGATGGGCCCAGCCACGGGCCGGGGAGCGATGCGGCGAGCCTTTGCCTGGCGGGCCTTCCTCCTGGAAGGGCGAAGGGGACAGCGATCAGGAACACTGCATTTCTGCCAGATGTGCTGCTCCTACACTGCCCAGCGACCTCTCCTGCCAGGCAGCATCTGCTGTGTGGGGATCTCTCAGAAACAAACGCGCCACCAGCCTGGCAGGTCAGATGGGCTGATGCCTGCTTCTAGAGACCAGCCGCAGTCATCAGAAGTACAGGGTTCAAGGGAATCATCAATGCAGTACAGCGATTCCGGAGATTTCTCATCACTTGACTGCAGCTGGAATGGCCTGAACCCGGCCAGAGACCCCCCACCAGCAAAGGGGGATCCTGGTGCGTCCCCAGAGCCTTTAACAAGGCAACGGGAACGGCCTAAAATAAAGACGCAGCACTTCCCGAGCAGCCTGATACAAGGCCACAGACAGCTTCCCCC
>NW_010123873.1:0-1781 GCF_000699245.1 Pterocles gutturalis
CCCCTCGAGACCCAAAGCATCTGCTACCAAAGGCAAAGAAAAGACAAAAGTATCGCTGCTGTAATCCAAACCCCAGACCTTCGGGGATCTGCCTGCGGGCTGCGAGCGCCAGACTGGCAATATCAGGAAATATGAAGAAACAGCAATAAAAGTCGGCTTGTTTCCCTCCGCTGGCTGGCTGGCGCACGGGAACCCGGAATACCTTTCCGCAGTCACTGACAATGCGTGTTTGAGGCTGGAAATATGCTCCTCTGGCAAAAGCCCACATATTTGACCCCGGTGGGCACCAGTGGCTCACCCCACGGGTCCGGAGCTGGGCTCCGAGGGAGCAGCAGGACTTGCGCAATGTCCCCGGACATGCAGGCGCGGGGGGACGATGCTCCCAGCCGCTGACATCGAGCAGGATGCAGGGGCGATAAGTGGCGAGTGTTGAAATTAAAACCACCCTGAGAGCAAAGGAGCTGCTGCAGCTCCCCTCCGTGCCAAGGCTCCCGTCGCCTTGTCGGCGCTTCCCTGGGACGATGGCTGTGCTGTCCTGATGCTGAATATTCTCTGTGCTGCCATCCGTACCTCCTCCATCCACCCAAACGCTCCAGCCCCCGTGCACACCCTGGATTCACACTCTCGCCCCTCGGAGCCCAGCCTGGAGCAAAGCCAAAATCTCCAAAGGAAAAAATGCAGCCGGAGCTTCCAAGCTTCGTGGTGAAGCCACATGATGCTGATGGGAAGCCATAAATCAGTCCCAGGCTCTCTCAGCCTCCGGTAACTTCTTACAACAAAACCTGGGCTGGGTTTTAGGACTTGTAATGAAATGGGAAAGCAGGTGAATCGGCCGCAGGCTTTGAGCGTCGCTGCAAGCGCTGTGCACGGAGCGCACTCAGCTCTTGTTGGGGGCAAACCCCAAAGCAGCCCCCACCTTCTGCAGCTGCCAGGTTCGTGTCTCTCTGCACGAGAGCAGCAGAGCCCCCAGCACCGCTCCATCCCTGCGGCAGCACCGAGACCTGCCCAGCCCCGGGGGGGGCACAAACACCCCCTTCCAGTGGGAGCAGGAAGGGGACCCCCCCGGCAGTGCCACGGGCAGGACCCCCCTGCCCTGCCCTGCCCACAGCAAAAGGGGTAAATCCTCGCACGGCCGCAGGGATCGGGGCACTACATGGGGTGGTCTGGCCGCGGGGTCTTGGGTTTCGGTAGCAAACGAAGAGAAGGCTCTGATTTGGGTAATGTGCTTGCGAAGAAAGGCTGGGTCCTTGTTCGCCCCCTCTGCTGCATTGTCTGCGGATAAAGGCAGGGGACAGATCGCAGCTGATACCCGCGATATCATCGCACCCATCTGGACGGGGCTCTTTACAAGACTCTGCTTTAGAATTTAGATCCCTGGGAACTTGGAAGGCAGCGGTGAAACAGAACCCTCCGCGAGAACAATGCCCAGGCTCTTGGCGAGGGCTGGTGAGACCTGCAGGGAGGGCACGGGCAGCGCTGCGGGTCCCAGGGCTCTGGCACCGCGGGTCCCAGGGCTCCGGCACCACACGGCTGCTCACATTTGCAGCAGGTTTGCAGAATTCTGATGGTTTTGGGGGGATTCCTGGGGTCGCATCCTGCCCGGGGAGGGCAGAGCTTGTGCTGGGAGCGCTGCACTGCTAGGCAAGAAATAGGGACTCGGCTTTTGGTGCAAAATATCCCAGCTGGGAAAGCCCTGGCCTCCGCCTCTGCACCCGCAGCAGGTGGACATCGGGATCGTTGTCATCCCCGACTGCTCCTTGCCAAGCCCTGTCCCGGACAGC
>NW_010123873.1:1817-2135 GCF_000699245.1 Pterocles gutturalis
CGGGGGAGGGGCTCGGCCCCAGGGAAGTTCGCGGAGACGAGACCCGGCTGCTCTGCAGATTTTGGCTGCGGTTCCTGCCTGTGATCTGCAGCTTTGCTCCGTGAACTCGGCTGACACTGGCGCCGGGGGGAAACCCTCACCCAGCCGCCTGCGGCTCCTTTTTCCTCCCACCTGAGTTTTCACGGCACCCGTCTCCCGCTCGGGAGCTCTGTGGGGAGCCAGCAGCCCCCGGGAGCTGTGGGGTCCCTGCGGGGGTGCTCCCACGGGGACACGGGCACAGGGCAGAGGTGGCCTTGGCGAAGGGTCCAGTTCCCGCAG
>NW_010123873.1:2244-2444 GCF_000699245.1 Pterocles gutturalis
TGTGATTGTCCCGGCGGATACACAGGGAATGGGCCCCTGGGGAAGCAGCCGGGTGGGCAGGGAGGTGACCCAGGAACAGCTCCGGTGACGAGGGGAAAAGGAAAAGCAGTTTATTCCATCTGTGCTGGCGTCCAAGTCGCCACACCAGGGATGCTGAGCCCTGACGGCAGGGGAGGGCACGGGGGAGCCAGTGGGGGGGG
>NW_010123873.1:2569-2815 GCF_000699245.1 Pterocles gutturalis
CCCCCCCTTCGCGAAGGAATTTATTAGCCCAAATTAGCCAGTGAGGGAACAAATGGGGGAATGGGGAGGCTCAGAGCCCAGCACGTGCCCAAAAGCTGGCAGCCTGCACCCCCTCCCACGGGGAAGGGGCCGGGAGGGAGAATCTGGGGGCAGACAAACACAATTCGGTGTCTTTTCATCCCTCCCCCTCCTGGACTGTTGGGTTTATTGTCACAGACATTCTCTCTAGCACGGGGGAATGGAAAC
>NW_010123874.1:0-27787 GCF_000699245.1 Pterocles gutturalis
CTTTGTTGGCTTTCACGGCTTCAAACCTCGTTTGTTTCCTCCCTCACTAGGTCTTGGATGATTTACTGGAATGTTCCAGGTGCTCTCTCTCTCTCTATAAATTTGTAGTCTCAGATTGTCCTGATTAAGAAGTGCTGCCGGGTGCCAAAGGTTTGTTAGTAACTCATTTTTGTCTCTTAATCTGTGCAGCGGACTTTTTTCTCCCTGTACCTCATCATATGCTACTTCAGAGTTTTTTTGGCTAGAAGGCTTACCTGCGTGTTGGTGTGTTTGCAATATTATGGTGCTGAAGGATGCAGTAACTGTTTGTCCTCTAGGCGATGAAATAAGATGATGAACACTTACACGCAATAACAGGCTTTTACCGTGTGTTTACTTTACACGCCACAATTACTGTTCTCCCATTAAGCAGTCATGCATTTCTTGTATTAATGCATAATGATGGACTTTTAGGATGGGTGGGTGCCCATTAATCGATTATGATTTGCCTCGAGTGCTGTTACCCAGACTAAGGGCCTGTGTTCACATGGTACTGAAAATGCATATTGATGAACTCTCCCAGCATACTGTATCAGCAAGTGTTTACCTAGCATGGAAATAATATTTTGCTAATATTGTCCTTTTGGATGTGTATGTATATACACACAGACTTCAGAAAGTTAATGGAGAAGGCAATAGAAAATGCCCAGAAAAGTATGCATACATATGTACTTTCTGAATGAAAATTACTTTATCAGGAATGTATATCTTTAAATGTAAGTCATGATTAAAAATATGTAAGTCATAGTGCATTTGAGGCTGTTTTCTCTTTCATCCTTATACCTGGAAAATATTTTACCAAAATATTTTAAAGATCTAAACAGGCAAGTAATGCTGGTCTTGTGAAGAGTTGTATTGAAGCTGATGGGGATGCTTGTAGACGTGCTTTCCCCTCCTTTCCCCCCCCCCCTTTTTTTTTTTAAATAATGGGTCAAAATCTTGGGCTTGAAAGGAAATTCTGTACTTCAGTTAAATTCAGTACCCTTTTTTCTTGTGTATTATGTTACAAAAAAGAAACACTTCTAAAAACCATGATTTGTCTAAGTCAGTTGTGAGGCGCAGTCTCTGAGTCTCCCTCCTTGCTCTTGCCCCATGTCCTGTTCTTACTGCACTAGCAGCCACTCTCCCGTTTGGATTTGGCAGGTCTACTGCTGAAGTGATAAGTGATCCGCTTTGCAGTTGAAGTGACTTAGAATTGATTGGAACAGTGTTTGTCTTGTTATATAGGAGTATGGCTTTGTTGCTTTATGTTTCCAGGATTTTGAAAGAGAAGAGTAAGACGGACTGGGGATTGGCTTTAGTAAATATTTGGCTAGCTTCTGGTCCTGACTTCAGTGAACAGCTTGCAAATCCCTTACAGTGTTAGAGAGTAAGTCCCTCTATTCAAACAGAGTTGAATTCATGGGAGAGTGATTTGTGTTGGAGAATGACCTTTCTTGAAAAAGGTTACTAACAAAATTGTGAGAATCCTATAGATGGGTACTACAGCTGGAGTGTCTCTCTGCAGTCACCTGTCTGGGTGAGTGCTTCAAAAGTGGGAGATTAGTGTAAGCCTCTGGAGCATGATCTGACATGAGAAATTGCTCCTCCAGGCAGCTGGAGGTGTTCACAAATAATAAATGATGGAAGTGAGGAATGAAGGGACTCAGTTTCCCTTTGCTTTCCAGTAGACATTGAAGGAAGGCTGGAATATAACCAATGTTGAGAAACACGGTAAAACACCCTGACTGGCACTTGGCTTGTGCCCTCTGTGTCTTGGCAGGTGTCCAACACAGCAGCAGGTGGTCATGGTTCTCAGCTCTACTGATGGGGTGAGTCTATTGTCATCACGCAAGAAGTGGCAGGTTGACAAATCTCTTCCTCCTCATGATCAATTAGCCAAAAAAGTTTAAGGCTTTACGGGTGCAGCTCTTGTTTTAGTGAGGTATCCACTCGCTGGTGTGGTTATTGACAGTGGGAATGGCTGCTAGCCATGGAGTTGGTGGTTTTTCACTCCCTGCTGTGAGGGAGTTGGGCACTGGGATCTGTGCCCTCATGGAGGAAAATGCACGAGTCATGCTGCTGCTTCTGCAGGTTTGTCCTGGGGGTTGAGATTGCTTTCCCAAAAAGAGGAAACATAACACTTCAGTTAAGGAGTGAAGTAGGCATTCAGAGCACTCGCTTAGGTGGTCTCCTTTGACCAGTAGAAGAAACAATTTTCACATTATAATTTTTTAAAAATCTAGCTGGTTTTCTTATTCCCATCTCATTTTTCCCTGGCCTGATTCATGAAACAGTGAGGCAGTGACAAAACTCACAACAAGATAGAGGGGTTATATTCCCCCCCCCCAACATAATGTTTCAGATTGTTACATTAAACATATACATGGGAGTATTTTTTTTTCTTTTCCCCTTTTCTTTGCAAACCCTTCTGATTGTAGGTGGAAAGCTATACTTTGTTCTCTATCAAAATGTCAGGCAGGCATGAGCAGCCATGCTGCTGCTGGAAGGTGTCTGTTATGAACTGTTTGTCCAGTTTTGGGGTGGGCAGCGCACTGCAGTGGGGCAGGGGCTGTGGTTGTGTATCTGCAGTCTCTCCTCTGCTTGTGTGCCAGGATAGGGTGCAGACAGGCATTGTAGAGTCTGTCGGTACCTCCTGGTGGGTTGCAATGCAGAAGGTGGCACTAAGTGCCAAGAAGAGTGAGTTACTCCAGGTGCAATGCTGGGCTCTGGCGCCTGTGCTGCTCCCAGTCTCTGACCAAGCTTGGAGAAATAGGACCAGTATTTCAGCTTGGTACCTTATAGCATCCTAGTGACATGCCTGTACTTACTTGAAAGTTAATGACTTTTGAAGCCACGGCTTATCCTTTAGGAAGACTTCTGGCTTAGATTTGGAGCTCTAAATGTATAGAGTACTCATCATAATCTTAAAAAGCCTTTCTGATTGTTATATATCTTATTTTTAAGATGCAAGCTGTGCTTTTCAGTTGCATGTCTCAAATTCAGTGTGTTGTGTGGTCTTATGGCCTTGACAGCTAGATTAATCTTTTCCCTGCTCTCAGCTATTCTGTCCCCTGTAATATTCATGCATTGTAATTAAGCATTAGGCCTCCTTTTTGATAAGGTAAATGTAGATCCCACTGAGGTGCCATTTTTTTTTTACTTTTGTTGCCTTTGTTATGGCTAATTTGTATGTTTTGCAGGTTGTTTTTTTTCCCAACCTTTCTGAAATGCAAGCTCTGTGACTACCCATCATATTTAAGTAATGGTAATATCAACCTGGTTTACAGGAACAGAAAATGTCTGAGCTGAGCCAGGAAGTTATACCTGTTTATACAGGAAAGATTTACATTTACCTTTTGGTTACAGTGTTAAAATAGAATTGTTTATGTTTCATTCCCTATCCACTTAGCAGGATTTAAAAGCCTTTTATTAAAAACAACCAATTTCTAGAAAGGAGATTTTCTTACAGTAGTCTCACCTATTAGTGACTGATTTTGAGATCTTCCTGTGGTGTTTCTGTAGATACCTGAGAGACATTTCCCCAAAATCTAAGACTCCCTGGGCAGACAAAGAACTGTCCCAGAGCACCAGTTAGAGGAAATAACAGCTTTTTTTTTTTTTTTGCAGAAGTTCACAGTGAGACCTGCTGCTTCTGTGAACTTGACCTTATCTTAAGAAAAGGTAATTTATTCCCTGACTCATTTTTTTCAAGTAAATTTAACCTTTTCTAACAGTGCACTCTCTATCTGCCGCTACTCCTGTCTGGTTTTTTTTCCTGCTTTCAGTCCCACATGCCATCTGTCATTTTCTGGTTTGTTTTCTTTTTAAATACTCTAATGCAGCAGATAGAAAAGAAGTATGAATATTTATGAGCCATCATTGCCACCTTCCTTCTGAGGTGAAGAGGTGTGGATGGCTTCCTGCCAGGTCAGGTGATGTTGTGATTGCAGAAACTAATTGAGATCTGCCTAGGTTGTTACTTGGAGGGGATGCTACAAGGAACAACTCAGTATTGTCACTGGCTCAGAAGTGCTTGCATGCTGTGTCAGTAGTCACTGTGCACAAATAATGTAGTAGGTAGCACTAGTCTGTTGTAGTTAACTGTACTGTGGTCATGTAATGCCCCAGTGTGGTTGCAAGGGCATTGTTTTACCATCAACTTAAGAAGTAGCATTTCTATAATGCTTTAAAAGTAGCTATGCAGATGCCAAAGTCCTGGGCACTTCTGATAAAGCTGGATGTAATATTGTACGCAAGTTTTGGTAACTGGAACAAGCCCGGCAAAGCTTTGTAGTTCAGAGACTGTCTTGAGTTTTTCTTTGATACTTTGTCACGAAGGCTGAGATAATTCAGAGAAGCATTGAAGAGTATAAAAAAGTAATTTTACACATTAAGATTATTTGTATGATATTTAGAATATATATTAAAAATAACTTATTCACTTGTAATAGATTAGTAATATTTGACTTTTTGTACTCCTTTTTTTCCTATTCTGGTTGCGAATCAAACCTTTTGCAGTGAAGCTGCTGAAGACTGATGGCTAAAGGTAGCAGCTGTGATAACCCATGACATAAAATCCAGGTAGTTCCATCTGTCCCAGCTTCAAAAGCTTTGGAAATGCAGGTGTTGTCTGGTAGATGCGAGTGGTGACATCCTGGTGACGATGCGTGGAGAACCAAGGAGATAAAACTTTGACTCTTAATTTGTTACAGAACAGTGTGCTGAAATGTGTCCAGGTGTGTGGTGAAAGATTGACTTTGCCTGCTGTATGCCAGTCAGTTGTGTAGATATGAACTAAATGACTGACAGCTGTGCAACAGCTGATGAACATGAAAGCTCCCTTGCCACCCGGATGTGCCAGGTCAAGTAGCAAGCAGTCTGAGTAGTCATCAGAGCAGTTAGGAGATGAATTGAGAACCACAAAGGAATGACAAGTGTGGCTTTCTGACAGTGTGGTGAGTTTTTCTCCAGCCCTTGTGCTTATGTATCAGCTGAAGAAATTTCATTTGATTTTCAAGTAATTTGGGATTTTTTTTTGTGTCTTTGTTTGGTTTTTTGGTTTTGTTTTAGTGTATGATGCTGGGCTGTATTTGTTAGGTATGACTTCTTGTTAGGGGTGAATAGATGGTGGGAGGTGGCTGACATCATCACATCGCTATGCAGAGGCTAGGCAGGCACTTCCAGTGACATATACATTTGTGTCCTGCTACAGTCATGCTTGCAGAATGGAAAGTAACATCTGTGTTGGGCTAGTGCTGATGTGGTTGCTCATTGGGACACATTTGTTTCCTTATATGCAAGAATTCTGTATTCCTTAAAATTGAGCCCTACTGATCACTCTGTAGATCAATTTTTGAGTGGGTTATTTGTTTTGAAAATTGGATTTGCGTTTGTAATGCATAATTTCTGTTAGTATAAGTAACAAATTCGTTGTCATGAAATGAGATGAAGGAGCTGAAGGTTAGTTTTCTTCTGCTCTGTTGACACAGTGCACTTTACACTGTTTATGTGAGGGGTAAGTTCCACTGTTTTGTCAACTAGTTGTGTCCTCTTCTGAGCCCTGCTCTGGTAGTTCCCAGTCCCAGGCTGAGCCAGGCAGGTAACAGGCAGGTTTTATGGGAAGGGGACTAGAGACTGATCTTGAGACCAAAATGCTACAGCAAGTACAAGAAATCCAGAATCTTCTGCAGGCAGGGCGGGAAGAGCAAGTAACATGAACCTCGGGAAACAATCACACCTTATGTAGTTGCATGTGTTGGCAAGTTCTCCTGGGCTCCATGAATGACAAGCTGTGGCAAAAACACTGCACCTGGGAGAGTGGTTCCTAGACCTTCTGATCAGCTCTGAGCGTGCTTTGGATTAAGCTTGTAAGAAGAGCGAGGAAGGTGTGTTCCTTTCCTTGTTTGCCTTCTGGAAAGGAAATGCAGACCCAGACCCGGCTCCTTGCAGAATGGGGCCCTGTTCCCCTAGGAGTGAGCCACAATTGAAGAGTGCTGTGGGCAATCTGTGCAAGGCCAGTGGAAAGCCAAGGAGATTTCCAAAAGGAAACTGGTGGAGCTGAAGGGGCCACTTGTAGCACCACTTCTCATTTTAAGGTGCTTCTGAGGAAACGTGGATTTCTTTGTACTTCGTAACTGTAATGTGTTCATTTTGTCATGTGGACACGTGTATGATTTGGGATGTAGGGGCTTGAAGTTAGAAAATCTATGTCTTGGGCAAAATTATTGTCATCCCTCAGTACATGGTAATAGGCCTTTAAAAGCCTCTCTTATGGCTGTGTTTTTTGTTGTGGTTTGTTTTTTGTTTTTTTTTTTTTATCTAGAAACTTTGTAAACAATCAAATTTCCATGGATGTCACTGAAATCAGGACTTAACCTTCAGTATTGAGTACTGTTTTCAACTTTTAACTGCTTTGCAGTCAGCATTATATTGCATTTAAAATAAAAGTTTTACCTGGTACTGTGTTTTGTAACTGTTAAGTTTTGATTTCTTCATCCCATGTATTATGTGTTGTTAATTCTGTGATAGAGCTGTGGATGATTATTTTCTCACTGAAAAGCTCTAGGATGACAGCATACTGTGTTATAAATTGGAATTTACTTCATCTGGCCTTGAAACATACCTTTCTTCCTGCTTCTCTTCACTTTTTTTTTTTTTTTTTTCTTTTTACTTCACTGAGTCCAGCAAGCAGATAGCTCAGAAAAACAATTTTGACCTGTGGAAGCTAGTGCCAGGTATTACCTGTTCATTAGGTAAGCCCAGCGACATGTTTGAGATTGAAAGTGTGCATTTTAATTTTAGGTCTTGTAATTGTTATTGATAAGAACGTTAATCTATCTCTGGGGTAAAGCACTTCCCACAGGTAATGCATCAGTCCTTTTTAACTACCAGTCACTAATGTGCCCAGATGGGGTAGGTATAAGCTGCTTTTCCTATTTTTTTTTTAAAGGTATATGTCTCTATCCAGATTGGGCAGATTTTCAGAGCAACTCTGAAAAGGTCTTAAGTGCTAGCTGCCAAATTTTAACACCAAAACTGGAAGCACTACAGCCCCTCAAAAAAAGAGGCTTTAGTATGGACCAAAAAAAACCCTGCAGACTCATTAACACATTGGCTGTTTTGAGTGGCTTCAACTTGAGGAAGGGCAAGCAATTGCTTTGATGTAGCTGTAAACAAGTGAAGACAAGGTTTTGTTTGAAATATGTTGGGCGATCTGAAACACTCACCATTACCAGCTGTGTCAGGCATAATTTATGGTGAATGGAACGTTAGCAGCTTTCATTGTTGGGCCCAAATTCTGCAAATGTGTGCTTAGGTATTATGACCATAACTTGTGTAAGCAAGTAGTCCCTCTGAATGCACTTGGTGCATGAGTAGAGAGCTCAGCGATGTTGCATGTTGCAGTATCTGGTGATGTGGCTGATACGGCTTCCATAAAAATGCAGCAGTGGAGGAACTGAAGCTATTTGTAAAATTAGGTCAAATTTTGTGGGTTTTTTTTTTTTTCCTCCTCAGTGAGAAGAAATATCTAGCTTCAGAAATGCTGAGCAACTTTGTTGGTATGGTCAGTGTAAGATGTTTGAATTTTAATTTCAAAATCAGCCTGTTTTGTTCAATAGGAGCATCTTGGTTCAGTAATAATGTTTAAAGCACTTGAGTAATCTGAAAGTAAAAGATATACTGCTATTGTTTTGCTGGGAAATGTCTATGCCTCTGCTTTTTATGCAACAGTACTCAACTTAGTTCAAGCATAACTTTTAACTTTTTGTTGTTTTTTTTTTTTTAAGTAAGCACTGAACTGTCTCACTGACTGAACACATCCAGAGTTGAGCAAATAAAGTCCAGATTAAGTATGCTGAAAAAGGAGAGCATATGTCTGTTTCATATGAACTGTTTTGTTGTTCTGTCTTTTCTGGGTACATAGAAATAGGTTGCTAACTTTATTTACCTGACTGATTTCAAGCAGACACTTAGCTGTGCACAGATGGTTAGAACACAGAAAAGTAGACAAAACTTTTCTGCTTCGGGGACGAAGCAAGCAGCTATTCAGAGAGGCTCTCTAATTATATAGGTAAATTGCAATAGTTTGAGAGGAGAGTTTTTGCTTTGTATATAGTGCAGGGTGGCTCTCATTACAAGGCCAGAAATTGTGTGTAGAGTTGTACAGGAATCCGGAGATGGATGAAGGAAAAATGGTAAGGTGACAAAGGTTTTGAGGATGTTTAAGAGGAGCAAGAGAAGTAAATAATTCTCAGTTACACAGTACCTAAAGGCATTTTGCAAGGAGGAAGGCAATAATTAAAAACATTGTTACTTTTGAAACAGGCTTCAGACTATGCAGTGGGTAGAGGGTATGATTTACTGTCGATTGTTGTAATTTTAATGAACCTAATGCTGACAACATCTGAGCACCTCTGAAGCTGCATGTGCTGTTGTAATACAAGGTCGCACTCAACAGACTGTAATGCAACAAATGTTACAGGTTAAGGAATCCAAAAATAAACAATGAAGGTTTCCAGTGTTATTTTTTTATGTTACAAATGTATAGGTCTTTCTGTTACAATTAAACTGTTCAATACATTACTTAATGTACAATGTATGCAATGTGACACTGATAAGGTTGCTATGGAAACCTGACATTTTACTTCTGTTAACTGTGTTTCAGATAGGAAAACATTTGCATTGCATTACTGTGAGACTCCTTTCTACGCCCACTCAGCTCCTTTGCTTCTCAGTTGAGAGGTGGGTGACAGAGAAAAAGCCATGGCCTGGAATTTGCTTGAGTCGGGGTCAACTGAAAAAAGGGATGTGAAGCTGAAACTTAAATTATAGTTTTACCTTCGAGTAACTTTTGTGTCTTAAGTTGCTTTTTGAAGTGAAGAAGTATTTAAATGTTAGTCTTTCACAGTGTAGCATCAGTGGGCTGTTAATTTGAGGGTCTTTTTCGAAAAACTTGAAAATGATGGGTACTTTCTAAAGAAAAGTTTCCAGTAATTTTCACAGCATGGTTATGAATATTGTTGGAAATATACTTGACCTAAAAAACAGTGACCAGTTCTAATACTTCCTCTTAAATTGATGTGTTTATTCATATTTTAATGCTTTCTTGTTGCTTTCTGTAAAGCACTGAGTACATGTCAACCAAGTCTTATTGAGTACAAAGATTTATATCTGTAAATATTCCCAAACTTTATGCTCATTTTGGGTTTCAAGCATTTTGTGACCTAAACTAAGTATAAGCAGAAGGTGATTTAATGGTACCTGTGATTTACGGTACAGGTATTTGTGCCAAGCATCAAGCAGCATCTTTGTGGTTTAAGTGACTCTTCAAACACCTGTCTCTTTCTGCTCTACCTTATTTACTGTTGTTATAAATGCCTTCATTGGGTTGGTGAGAAAAGAGCTGAGAAGCGAGAGAGCAAGTTTGCTGCGAAACTGAGAACATGCATTTGTCTTTCATAGTCTGTTTCTCATCTCATGAATGCTGGCTGTAGGTCTTGGCAGTGCTCATCTTTCAAAGTGCGTGGTTGCAGAGGCCCACCGAACAAAGTTGCTGCTCAAGGAGCTACATTGATGGTTACCTGCCCGAGCTTTCTGCTGCAGACCTGCCTTCTGTGGCAGAAGTAAGAGTGTGCTTGCAGTTCAGCTGTGTGCAGCAAAGCCTGCTGGAAGTGGGTGTGAGCTGGCGTGGCAGGGTATAAGCTGAGCTGCAGATATGGAGTTGTGCCTGCTGACTGTGGTGCAGGTAATTTGTGTGGTAGTTTTGGGTGGAGGAGTTGTAGCAAACAGCTGAAGTAGGTGAAAGGGAGGAAGGCGAAGGGCAGTAATACTTGAAACTGGCAGCTGCTTGCTGCATGGGTGTATTTCAACTGCCTGAGAGAGGTGAACGAAAGCCCAGTTTATTTGGCTTGGGACTTCGGCTGGATGAGGTCCCCTTGGTCATCAAAGGACTTTTGCTGTACATCTGCAGTGGTGCTGCTGTTTTTCCAGTGCAAATCCTGCTCAAGCCCCTTGTAAGCTAATTCATAGGAGCAACTGTGGTGTATGGTGGGGTCTGGGATATATGACACTGTGGATCCAATGACCCTTAACAGCATCCTGTGTATGGGACACAGGACAGTTCTTTTGCTTGCTCGCCTGGCATGGAGGTGGCACCAGGCAGTCAGCTGATTTTGTTTGCTAGCTGACTTGTTCTCATAACACCCTGCTGCGTAGGAGTGGTGAGGATGGAGTGAATTTCTGTTTGCTGCTTCTGTCCCTTTGCTGGTCCAGAGAAGGGAATCTAAGGAGGACTTGGTCATGTCCCTTAAAAACCTGGTAGAGAACCCGTAACTCATTGGGTCTGGGAGTGATGTGGTTATCTGTATGCATATGTTTTGACCTTGTCAGAACAGATGTGCAGGCTTTCTTTGGAATGTTTCTAAACAGATCATGAAACTAGCACTTGTTATGAGCAAGGAACATTCTGGTGTCAACTGCCAAATCAGTAAGGTAGTCCCTAGGGGAATTATCTAAATGCTAGTTGATGTGTTGAATGTTCATCAGTTTTAATTTTTAGAAAACTGCAAGTACTTGGTACTTTAGTTGAACGCTGCTAAGCACATACATAAAAGTACTTTGTGTGTGACTACATGCTCCAGAGAGAGGCAAGAGAACAGTGACATCTGTTTTATCCTCTCTGGATATTGTGAACTGCATCCTCCTCTTGTTCTGTGGTGGTGGATCTCTGATGCTGTAGATCAATTTAGGATCTGTCTCAGAAATGCAACATAAACTGCAACATAGAAATGCCTTAGTATGTGGCATGTTTGATTTCATTCAGCAGGTGTCCCAGGAAAGAAAGGCCCCAAGGGTAAGCCATTTGCCATGCAGTTACAAGATCAGTGATTTTGTAATAACTTTGCAGTATGATCACAAGGTCCATCTGGATCTCAGTCTCTCACCTATAAAATGGAAACAATGTTCTTGATGAGGAATGATTGAAAGGCTTAGCTTGTTAAATAAAAGTAGCTAAAATTTACTGAAATCTCAATTAACTTGAACCAGCACTCTGCAAGTTCTTGGCTGTTTCTGTTGTTTACATGTATGAGGTTTTATTTATTTCAGTGGCTACAGAATTCCTTCTATTTAACCAAATGCTAATGTTTTTCTGCTGCCTTGTACCTTTTGTTACAGTATTTGGTAGAAAGAGACTATTGTTTTCTGTCAACAGTCCATAAAGATGCAGGATCTAGCATTTAGACTCCGCACACTGCATATACCTGTGCAGTGTCAGTTTGAGAGGCTGTGGGGTTCAGGAGGCTTGGGCTTGACACCTACTTGAACCAAGGTGGGTTATAACAGGGGATACAAGAAAATGAAGGTGTTAATTCTTTTAAAACTTCTGCAGCAATGTTCTTGTTGACTTAAAAATGAAAATCTTGCCAAACGGCCTGATTTCACACAGCACTACCCTTTTGCATTTGGTGTCGCGTCGTACTCGTTAATAGTTCACACTGTTTTGTAACTGTTTTCTGTCTAGCAATGGCAGCTGAATTGCACGGTAAAATTCATTGTTCCTTAAGGAAAATGCATCTGGTGACATTCAACTGCCAATGAGGGAAGAATAAATCTAGGTGTTTTTCTTGCTTGAGAACCTTTCTGGTAGCTCTTTTACTTCCCCTTATTCTGTGTGAAACATGACAGCCTGAGTTAGTGGGTATAAGTCTCCTCCCAAGTAGGGTAGAAATAAGTTGGCTGGAGAGTCCATTTGAACTGAATCGAGTTTTGCTATTGTTGTTCTGTTTCTGAACCAGAAATGTTTCTGTTACATTGATTCTTACTTATTTTGCTTTAACTTTGTGTGGACATGCTGTTGCAGATCCAGTTGATGAGTTGAAGGTGATCTAATCTTAACCTGTTCTTACTGCTTTAGTAGGGAACAAAGATGCTTGGACCACTAGCTTACTACACCTCTGTAGTGGGGATAATAGTCTCCTAAACATTGCAGCTAGTTCCTCAAGAGCAAGGGTGTTTGTTTACTTTGCATATCTTATCTCCAAATCTTGTATTCATTGTCCTTGAGAGGCCACAGGGTGCAATAGGCACATGGAATCTCTCGTTATCTCCGTTTGGAGATAGAGAAATTGTGGCACTGGTCTGCTTAATCTGAACAAGAAGTTCTGCATACTAATTTATTTTCAGTCTCCTAATTTTTGCATTTTAATTATGTGGGGATTTTAAGAGTGTTACAAGAAACATGATAGGCTTAATACTTTAAAGATTAGTGGAGTTGTGTGTATAAATAACGGTTATTCACCTAAGCAAGGGTTGAGTCTTCAGCCTCAACTTCACCAAGGTGGAGAAGCTCTCCTAGGTTAGTGTTGCACCCTTCGGTTATGTGTAATGGACTGGAACTTCTTTATAGAGGTTATTAATGTTTTAGAAATAATGTTACAGTTTACCTGGTAGTTATAATGCAACTATATAATTATATTAAAATAATTCCATATTTATCTTAAGATAGCTTTAGAATAAACAATTTTTGTCCATTCTACTGAATCTGGCTTACTGTAATTAGTCTGAACTGTGTTTTATTGGCTTGTGCTAGTGCTTTTCTGAAAGCTTCCAATCTCACTTTTAGATCTGTCATTCTGCCTGAAGAAAAGATTTAGAAGGTGTGGCTTACTCTCCTCTTTGCTGGCTGTGCATTTCTGTTACCTTTTATCTTGAGATGCTGTAGTGTTTATTGTGAAACGTTTATCTTTACTATTACACTGAATGAAGTACACTAGCAGAATATGAAAGCTGTAAACTTGGCCTGGTTAGTCCAGTCAGTGAGGCATTAATGAAATACTGCAAATTTTAGCATTTCTCATAAGGTACTAATGTGCTTTCACCTTCCTGTTTTTAAAAATGGGATGTCTGTTGAAATAAGTGCTAGAGTTGACATTAGCGCTTTGGCTTGTGAGGCCTAATCGTCTGCATTTATATGACCCAGTAGCAAATTGTAATACATCTCCTTTGTTTTAACCCGTTTCTGTTGCCTTACTCTTAAAGGCGTTGTGTGTGACTCTATGCTGCAGCCTTGTCGGTGTGTGTTTGTTATCTGTCTGCATCTGCACAGTGCCCTGGAAACTGCTTTGGGCTCACCAGTGGTGCAGATAGCAACCCCCAAGGGTTCAGTTACAGATCTAATACACTGAAAATGCTTCCCCTCTGTCTGTGATTTGGTCTAGAATTTCTTATTCTGGCAGCTTGATAGACATTTTTAATATTGCACTTGAAATGCTACATACATACCTTTCCTTTATTTGGTCTTAATATTGACTTGTTTGTGTAATCTTTGTCATCTCTTGTGATGTATTTTTTTAGGCATCACAATTGGCACATGTGCCCAGAAGACTTGCTATTCATAAGAAGACACTGTTGCAGATCTAAGCAGAACTGTTAGTGCTTCATGTCTGAAAATGACTGGTGGCAACATTTGAATGTTGGTATTGCAGCAGGTGATAGTAAGGAAGTGTGTAGTGGTATGAGCAGATGTGTGCGGTGTTTGTCTGTAGTCTCAGGGGCAAAAGTAAAATAGAGAAGCAGAAATAAAAAACTAGTGTTGTGTGGTATACTGCACCAGAGAGCAGGTAAGAGCCATGTGGTGTGTCTGTGCAGCATCCTGTTCCCTCAGCACGGCGGGGTCTCCTTGTTACATCCTTGACGTGACCGTGTCTGCTTGGCTGTCTCCCTGGAAGTCTTCTGCCTTAATCTGCTCAGTTTTCCTAACTGTGGAAAATTTGTGCTGAGGCCTCTCACCTTCCCTGTTTGTTTTTCACAGTTTGATTGTTGCCACTATTGCTTGCCTTGTGGGGCCGCTGCTAAGGTACAGGATGCTACCCTTGACTTGGTTTCCCTGAAGACAATTAATTGCTTTTTTACATATTTCCTGAAGGAGATGAGAGCCATTTAAACCTAGATCCTCAGAGGAGTTAGGCTTTTTATTTCCTTTTGTGGTTCTGAGCTTTAATTTCTATGCATATGCCCACAGAGCCAAATAAAGATGAGACTGTGCTATTGGTCTCCAAAGGTTGTCAGTTTAAATTTTACACAGCAAGTAATAACTGGATCGTTGTCAAAGTAGTGTCCTCTCTTGCTCTCATTGCTGCTGGTTATTGAGGCTGGTTGGATTAAAGCTAGTGGGGGGATATTTGCACATGTTGCTCTTCCGCTCTCATTTGAGTGTGTGAAGGTACTTAATCTGGTTCAGTTCCCTATTTACAAAGTATGGAATTACAGCATTTTCCTACTTCATCGAAGGTTGAGAGATATTGACTCTACGGGGTCATTAAAATATATTAGAAAGTTGCGTCGTCTTGAACATTTTTTTTCTCTGTATGTCTTTCCAGAACTTGCAGTGGGCACAGATGGCCAGAGACAAGCTATCAAGTCCACTGAATGTTCTAAAAATTATGAGATACTTCATTGGCTTCTGCATTGCTAGTGCTGTTGGATGTGCTGTTGTTCATGTGCAATGTTTTGGAAAGTAATTGTCACAGTTGGAGGATTGATTGTTGATACTCTAGAGCCAGCAAACAGGATTTCTGCATGCTTACCACTGAGAGCAGCAAGCAGGTCCATTTGTTATCTCATGAAAATGTCAATTACTTAAACTGCAAGTAGCAAGGTATATTATTCTTCATGCCTGAGAAGCAAGAGGAAAGAGAGAAAAATTTTTTTTTAAATGTTAAATTTATCAAAGTCTTTAGAGGACTTAGGATGCTCTATTCATATATTTGTTTGTTTTTAGTGTTCCCCTCAAAAATACAATTCCCTTCCTCTTTGTTTGTCCTCACACTTAGAGCATCTTCTTCTGCTGTTTTGAACATACCATAACAGGAAGTTCTGCAGTGCCAGGTGGCAGAGCAGGCAGCAGGAGCTGGAAGCAGCATTTTGGGAGGTCTTGGGAGGGTGGTGGCAGTTACCGTGGTGTGGGTACCCACCATCAGGAGTTCAGTTTGTTCCTGTGATTTTTGTTTTTTTTAAAAACTTTTTTTTTTGGTGGCCTTGCTGGAGCATTTTCCCACCCTCATCACAAACTCTCAGTAGCATCCCCAAAACTCCCTGGCAGCAAGCCTAAACAGACAAAGCAAGTATCCAAAAATATGCTAATACAAATGAAAAAAATCCAGAGCAATAGGACTAACATCTAGAAGTACAGTATATCTTATGTATTTTGTTCTTTTCTTCACATAATTATCAGGTGCTGACATTGGCTAAATTTGGAGAGTGGCAGGTTTTTAACAGGATCCTTACTTAAATGCATTATTTGTCCATCAGGAATAGCCTTCCTCTTGAAATTGCCTAATAAAATAATTAGGATTGCTGTAGACATGTAATATAAGCTTTTCACTGTCTATTTCTCTTTCAGTGTAGGGAGGGGGTTAAACTGAGCCTGAAATGTCTATAAAATCATCTTTGTCATTGTTTGAATTTGGACTGTGCTCACGGTACATGAGTAAGATGTCTGTCTCCCAGCATATAAATATCCCCCAAATTATGTACTTTTCTAATAGTGGGCCCGATTTACTCTTTGTCTCTACCAGAAAGGAGCTACCAGGAAACCAAGATTCAATTTAATCATATATCCTTAATGGTAAGGAGTTAATATTAATAAAGTATACCTGGGATTTATTTCTTGGGAGATATCAAAGGACTGGGAGCTGGGACATATGGAGTAGGTTTGCTTTTTTTGATGTAACTTTATAGGTTGACACTGACATTTTAAAGTAAATGTGGCTTTTGTATTCTTACTGCTTAAAGCACTGAAAATTGAAAAAGACCTTTCAGAAATACTGTTTTTCAGTAGCAGTTAGTGCAGGTTACACTGTGATCTGCCTAGCTTTCAGGCTTTTTTTTCCTTAAAGCCAACTAGTACATGAAAAATTCCCAAAACCAAAATGAAACTCAGAGGTTGTGAAGTCAGCACTCCTAGTCAGTTTGCTTTTCCTAGTACTATATTTTCAAAGTATAATTTTCAGCCTTAAATATACCTTCATAGAAGATCCCATGCACTGTCAAGGGAGAGGAAGAGAGTGAACGGAAGGAGTGTGCTGCCACCTCTTGCATGGGATAAGGCCCTGAGGACAGCTCTTGCTTCCCTCCATAGGGAATGATAGCTGATCATGTTTCAGTGAGGTGAGAAGGCCTCTCCTCACTTCCCTCTTCTCCTTCCCATGGGTCCCGCTGTCCTTGTGGTCATGGGTTTAATATTATCTCTGTGCTCCATGGTTATTTGATAGTTCCTGGTGTCTCCATGAGACTCAAATCTGTCCTGTCAGTGCCCTTGCACACACATTGCAGAGTGAAGGCAAAGCAGGCAAAGGGGAAAATTTTTGAACTCTTTGTAGTTTACTATAGAGGTTGTATTGTATGCTTTGAAGGATTTGTTGTAACTCTAAATGCAGTGCTAACAAAGCCACCGTTTTTGATCTTCCTGAAGCTCTAACGACCTGCCCCAACCGGGAAGATAAGGATTCACTGAAGTTCTCAGGAAGTATCTGGTATCCTCATACAGACTGGACATCTGAGCAGGACAATTTGTTTTGATGCTATTCTTATGCTACTATCATGTAGGTTTCTGTGTCCAGCTGAAGAATGCAACGTGCGTTAACTTGCAGAGATAAAGTAATATTCTCTTTATAAAGGCGAAGATGTCATAGGGAAGTTTGCCATTTAAAGAGGGGCCATTAGTGTAAGACTACCTGATGCATAAAGATCAGAGAGATTAGATTCTTTTGATGCACTGGATGTATTCAAAATTAATGAATAGGAAAAACTTAATTTTGATGCAGTGGACTTCAATTGCTGTGCGCTGATGCCCTGTAAACATGGAGAGAAAATTACGGCAAGTGTTTCTCGTAGAATCTAGCATAACAGTTCTTGGGCTTTTCAAGTAGATTAGTCTATTTTTGATACATTATCTCTTTTGTTGACATCTGGCAGTTTGTAGCTTGTGATCTTTTAATGCAGGGGAAAATAATGAAAACTGATTAGGTCTCGGAGGAATTTTTCTTCCTTTGCTTCAAATCATAATTTGTGTGTCTTCTGTTTCTGTTATACAGCCCATTAGACTAACATGTTTAGTAGTAACTTCTGGTTTGAATTTTAATCTGGAATACTGATAAAAAAAACTCTTAAGAAGTTAACTTTGTACATGCGCACAAGCCACTGGGGTCGGTTGAACGTGTGTCAGAGAGGGGAAGAGGATAAAGCATCTTGGCAGGATTCCTGGAAAGCAATTGATGTGGCATATCGTTAATTGCCGTAATTGCCAAGCAGTTCTGGAATTTACAGCTTCTGGTTTCCAAGTGCCTCAGTATGGCACTCTGCAAAGAGATGGTGATTTCCATGTCATAAGCCAGTGTTACTGGTCTCCTGTTAAACAAACAAACAGAAAAACCCAAAAGAAACCAAAACAAACAAACAAAAAAACCCCCAAACCCAAACAACAGCAACACAAAAACCCACACCCCATAAAAACCCCAAACTTCTTGGGAAACCTTCCATAGTCTTGTATATCTCAAGGTGACTGCAGTTCATTTGGAGAATAAGAGATCCATTGTGTTTCTCCCTGTATACTTGTTTGAACTTGTGTATTGTTCACAACAGTCAATTCTGTGTAAAGAATGTAGATCACTCCTTTTTACTTTACGTTGTTTTAAAATGTTCTTAATTCTCACTAATTTACATAATTTTTCTAAAGTGAACATTATGCTTCTTTCTGGTTGTACTGTTTATACTGGATATTTTCACAGATTCTCTTGATCTTCCTGTCTATAAAACACATGAAGCCATAAAGATGTTTTGGTATAAGCTATTTAACAGCTTGCAGAACATTTTAATCCTTCTAGGGTTTTAAAACATGCTGCTGCTCTTTGGGTTACCTGCTTTGCTGTATCCTTCCTCCTCTGCTGGAGAAACTGGCCTGAGCGCATTTTATTGGGTTTTGTCTCATTGTATACTGAATGGATATCACATGGCAAGCATTGACTAGTTAAAGTTTTACTTTGCATTGTCACTGGGTCAATTGCATTTCCACAACCCTGTTGTTTTTTGTAGGTGTTGTTGACATGTTGATTTATGAACTTCCTGTTCTTGAATGCTATATACATGTTATATGCAGGGGACTCTGCCTGGATATGAGGTACTAAGGGGAAAAAGAGCATCACACTTGGCCGCTCACCTTGCCCGTTTGTCTGTACATAATGGAGACCAAAGAAGAGAAGAAGGAACGAAGACAAGGCTATTTTGCTCGGTAAGGTTACAGGATTTATTTCAATGTTGATTAAAATATGGAACTCCTCATTCTACCTTTTTCACAAGGCTGTACGATTTTTCAAGTATGTATAAAAAATGAAACCCATGCTGCGTTATATATCCAGAAAGTGCTTTCCTTGCTGTGTCCCTAGTGTTAGAGTGGTGATTTTTTTCTTTTGGGTAGTGGAGATGAATTTGAATTATGATTGTTATTTGTAACACAAAACTGTTCTTGGGTACTGGATTGCAAGTTGCATTTCAGTTTCCAGTTTCTGAAGAGTGTTTATAAAAACATGCACATCTGAAACACAAACATGGCTAAACCTAAAGTTTATCTGATTTCAAGTGAAGCACAGACTGAGTAGTGTTTTCTCATAGGATAAGATCGTCTGAGAAAGGGTAAGCTACCTAGGCTGTATCATCTTTATAAATAAAAGCAGTGTTTTTTCAGTTGATCATTTTTATCATTTGGAATTAATGATTGGTGATTTTTAAGAAATAAGTGATGTTAATTTCCTAATAACTTGTCTTTGTTAATTTAGCAAGTCTGTAATCATGTACATCTCTGATGTCCAAGAAGAACCAAAGCTCACTTACTCTTGGGGGGGGGTGTCAGGAGGGGGAGGAAATCAGTATAAGAAACATCTTTGACTCAAAGATACTTTTTGCATTGTTGAAGAAAAGTGTACACTCTCTCCACTCTGTACTAAATAACTACTATTGAAATGGCATTAAAGCACTAGTCTTAATGCAGAACAGACATCTAGAGACAAGCCTGTCGCACTTCTTGGGAGTAGTAGCATGGGGAAAAGTTGGAGCACTTCTTTGTTGCTGTTCAGGTGGTATGTAGTGGTGGCTAAAGACTTGAGAAAGTTTTGTGGTGAAGGACTTTTGTTAATACCAGGTAACTTGCTTTCCATTTGGACAAATGCAATTATGTTGACAGAAAGGAATGTTGCAGTTTTGAGAAGGGAAAATAAGCAACGGCACCTATAGCAGAGGATTTATCAAGTAGGATAAAGCAGAAGTAGCTAAAGAGATTGAACAAGTAATTTCTTGTTAGGGAAGAGTGAAGATTTGAGAGAGATGTCAGAGTAAGATACTTCAGTATTGAATAGAGTGTTTTGAGTCCTTTCTAAATGCTGTCTGCTAAACAAAATGGAATGTCACAAGAGGCTTTCAGTGAAGTCCTTGACAAGTCTTATTTAATCTGTTTTGCAGCTTTCTTGTGTCATCTGTGGCTATTCTCTTTTAAAAATTCACAGGGTTAGTGTGTCTTGTATAAGCACAGGACATTAGATAAGGGTCAAAAAGACCTGAAATCAATACTTCTATCATTTACCTGCTATGTGACTTTGGGGAGGTCATGTGTTTCTTTCCCTCCTGGCTTGCATCTTTTTTTCTTTATGTAGGTTGAAGGCCCTTAAATGAAGTTCCCACTCTAAGCAAACCCATGTACGATTTCTACAAGAATATTCTTGCAGACCCTCAAGTCATGTTTTGATAGAAGCTAAAGTAGGTCAGAAGGTGGTATACCCAGCTTACCTTCACGTGCGTTGTCTGTGTGTGCAGTCAGGGACAGAAGCAGAACTGAACTTGTCCTTGATTTTAGTCTAGCGTGATTCCTCTAGTAAGCAGGTGTCCCAGCATCTTGCAGATGAATGGTGTGAATGCTTTACATGACATGTAAATGTCATATGAGTACCTGAAAATAATAGGCAGCTTATATTGCCTTTAGCACAAAGGCAGCTCTGACAATGTCCCTACCCCTTTTTTTAAAACTTTTTAAAACTTAGCTTTTGATGTAGATAGAAATTCCTAGCTTAGGTGCCTGATGTGGGGACACCGAGATAATCTATTTAGGTATGTGCTTTGATGTTGCTGTCAGTTTTGGTTGTCTCATATCTAGAATCTGTGGACACCTGTTCTGACCTTTAAATTTAAGCAACCAAGCTTAATAAGTTTTGGCTCTCATACTGTCTTGTGCACTACTTCAGGCACCCTGCTTTTTCTGCCAGCTTGCGCTCATATTTATCAAGCTAGGAGCAACCTCAGCTGATTCCCCAACACATGCACTCCTCTACTTCCAATGGTTTGTTGTTTCTCCGCCCCCCCCTTACCTCTTACTGCTGTTATGTCTTGTGAGCCTAGATAACAGTATTTACAAAATCTGAATTTATGTATAGTAAACATTCTTATGAGACAAGGACTCTCCCCCCAGCTTTACCTGAATCTTATTACTTTTGCCTGTGACCGTGGGTGAAGACTCTACTGCTTACCAAAATGTTTTCTAGCTACATTGTGGACTATATTAATGAAAATACACAAATTTTAATAGAAAGCTTCACTCTTTAATGTGAGGGGAAAGGTTATTGTGGTGTTAACAAAGACAAAGGCATTAACTGAAAAATGGGAGATGATAGCTCTTTCTCTTAGGCTCCTGCTAACAGAAACCCATGTTCTGTGTTGGCGGAGCAAGGGAACATGTGTGTATGAGCAGCGGGACGAGCAGTGACCTCGCTACCCTGCCAACGTTCCAAAGTGTCTAACTTCCCATCAGAAGGAGTCTTTTGGACTTCAGGCTAGTGTAATTTTGTCCCCTCCTGATCAACTTTTGGTAAGGGTGGCACTCAGTGTCTGGTTACGCTAGCCATTGTTGGAAAGGTTAGCTTCAGAACCCCAAAATATTTGAAGTGGTTAGCATGGTGGTAGTTATGTGCTGACAAACCAGTTCCCGAACTGCTAGAGGGGAAGCAAGATTAATGTGAAATAACTGTCTACATCTCTGTCCCACAAATTTAGTGTTGTAAATAAGCTGATTTAAACATTTATCCTTTAAAATATTTAAAAGTTTTCTATAGAAGAGAGCTACCCAGCCATTGTATCTTTCCACTACAGATCTTTATGATAGGAGTGCCTCAGTTTTCCTGGGTCTCTTCCCCTTCCTATGGCAAGAGAAGCTGCAATGAAACCCTTACCATCCATTTTTGTTTCTTGTCAAATGTTCTTTTACCCACTGTGTTTTGTGGTAAAGGCCTATTTTTTTGCCTTGGTTGGCAAGAAATGAGACAAGTAACTTTTCAAACAAAGTAGAAATTTCTACAAAACTTTTTAAAGTCCAATTTAGATTTCTTATGCAGATAAGATGTTATAGCTTGTGGGAGTTTTACAGGCAAGAAGTAAAACAGTAACATGCAAGCATAAATTTCTCTTATGCAATAGGTCCTTATTTAACACTGCTACTCCTACTTAAAGACTATTTTATGTAGCTAGGTTTTCTTGTCTAGTTCTTCAAATGTTGTTTTTAGGCTCTTCCATTGACTTCTGTGTCATCAGCTCCCAAATGGACCAATATTACTCCAGCTCTTGCAAAGAACTGTCTCCTCTTGCTGTGAAATCTGTCCTGGTATCCAGCAAGTCCAAAACTAAACGGCTCAGTGTAATATAGAAGTACAATGACACATGTATGTGTATTGAGTCCCTGACTCTACTGTGATATTTGGTGCTTTTTATTGTGATTATGTGCCCTTGAATCAATACACTTTGCTGTTTCCCTCTGCCTGTGCTTCCTTTATTTTTATTCTCTCCTTACAGAATGGAGAACCTCTTGGTTTTCCCCTGCCCATTGCGCAGGGTCAAGTTCAGAGGTATTTAACCTTGTGAAATGAATAGCTATTAAAACTTTATCTCAATTTAAAAAGAAATTACCAAAATGAGTGGCGTGTCACGTGGAAAGAATTGCCTTGTATATAAATTGCTAGTCTGGAGTGATGAATGTACAGCTTGAAACTGGAATTGCTTTGTATGTGCTATTGTGTGATACTGGATATACCTGGACAAGAACTTCTAGGAGATGACAAATTGTAAGGGAAGGGTTTGAGTAGTTTTCTGAAAGAAAGACAAAAGTGGTTCTTTCAGTTTCAAGTTTTGTGTCTCTTAACCTTCCTCACTGTGAATTGCTCAGCATTTGCCATGCTTTGTATGATCTGTCTATGATCTATGTAAAGTAGGTCTCTGCTACTTTCTTAGCAGAGCACAACAAATAAACAGTGCTTTATTTGAGAAAATGTTAACTTTTCAGCAAGTTGATTGCAATGCTTACATTAATTTTATTAATACTTACATCTCCAACTTGTGGTGACCTTAATCTGAAGAATGCTATATAGAGATGAACCATAAAACTGATACTTGCATTGAATGATTTTTTTTAATAATTTCCAGGGGAATTATGAATTTTAGTTCTCAGGCTCCTTTTTTGGTCACCACTGAGAGCCAGATTTCTGAAGTCAAAGATGAAGTGCTTGTATTAAGGAAGACATTCTCACTGGGATTTGGGTATTTTTGTGTTTATTGCATTTATATTGATCTTGTTACCATCTTTCTTTTGAAGAAACTGCATAAATGTCTGGGACATGCTCCAAAGCCCATCTGAGTAGGCAGAGACTAGCTTTAGCTCCAGATTGCTAGTATTCTGTCAGAACCTGAAGCCAGTTGTACAGGCTGATGTTTACCTCGTGTTGCCTTATGATGTGAATATCTAAGGGAAATAAAAGAATTCACAGCATGTTTTATTTTAGATCCTTGGCTTAGATATCTAAATTTACATTCGTACAGATTAAGATTTGTACATCAAAACCAAGATTTACAAAGATACATATGAGTGTTTAGTACAGTTAACATTTACTTGTTACCAGCCTCTTATTTAAAGCTTTTTTTTTCCTTCTCCTAATTATTTTTTAATATCTAAAAATAAGTAAATCAAACCATACAACTAATGGTATACAGCATTCCAATCATGTTAATTGTTTACAACCTAACCTTAGCTTTCCTTTTAAACATTCACAACCCATGACAGTAGGAATCATTAATGCATAGTTGCTGAGCTGTAAACAGCTAAAGTCTGGAAAGCTTAGCTGTAGAAGGAGTAGAAGGAGTCATATATAATTGTCATATTGCTAAGGTCTTTCTCTCATCCTTACCCTTGGCTGCTGTCAGAAGTGGGATGTCAGCTTGGATGGACCCTTGGTCTGATTCCAGTGGTCACTCCTTTGGTCAGTCTTTTGCATATTACAAACTAACAGGTTTATAAGCATCTAATCTGGATTTTTTCTGGCTTTGTTCGGTTTTATTCCCATGTTCAGTGTTTGTACACATCATGGTTTTTATTCTGGTTGTTAAGAAATAAGATGATGAAATGAGAAAAATGCAGTGAGCACAGAGGGAGTGTGTGGAAAGAGATGATATCAGTAGTGGCTAGGAAGGAGGGAAACCCAGATAAGGAATATATACACAAACATGCTTTCTTGAGGGCATCTCCTATACATGAGACTTTGTCATAGGTTTTTCTGTTAGGTGCTTTTCTTGTTGGCTCATTATATCCACGCAATGGGCTTCAAATGTTGGGTGCTGCTCAGATCACTATTTCTCCAGCAGTCGTCTCCTTCCAATTGTTCTTGCTCTGCTGAGCCGAAATGTTGATGTTTATTCAGGTTTCCTGTAGCACCCATAATTTATTATTTGCTTTTAGAAGGAAAAGTTTCCACACATTGTTTGTAAAACAAACCATTGTGGAGGTTTATCTTGGGTGTGAAGAATAGTCAAGCCAAGATCCTGGAGATGCTTATATTTTTTTAAATGACTCTAGGAAATAATCCATCATTTCAGCTCATCTGTACAGTGGAAGTTTTTTAGCTCTGCTTCCAAACATATAAACATTACCTCATAATCCTGTTACTGAAACTAAAAAACAGTATTGCCTTTTACTCGCATTGTTTCAACCAGTAACATGTATTCCTGAGGCATTTTATTTTCTAAGAAAAGGCTGAAGATATCACTACTTCAGATTTATGGGGTGCACTGGATATTATTCTGTTATTTAGGGGTGTATGTGTGGGATAGCTGATTTGCTGTGTTGGATGCTGAGAGAAGCCAAAAAATATTTTCTGAAACACAGTATTGTGATTTGCTTTCCAGTTACTTAAAATGGAGGTCTTTCAATGTTTTTAACAGACTTTCTGCCTGCTGCTTTGTAGGTTAGTGTTTCAGCTGTCCTTTGCAACTGTCATAGTTTTCAGACATTGAAGAATGTCTAGGATTTCAGACAGCAGCACAAGGAGCTTTTGAGTAGAGCTTTGGGAGGTTGGCATGTCCTTCAGGTGCTTGAGAGACACTTGCTGTTCATTGCTCGTAAACTTTCTGTTGTATATGTAAAAAGATATGGAAGTTCTTGTTATCATGGGTGCAAACATGAAGAATGAGAGATATGGGGAGAAAATTGAACCTGCTTTTGTGAAGGTTGTTGCACTACAGGGGAAGCTATGTTGAACAGCTGCTTATCTTGGGAACTGTTTCCTCGTCTCATGTTGCTGTTTGTTTTTGGACTCTGAGGTTTTTATATCAGCAGTCCTGTAATTCTGTGGTGCAGGATGAGAGGCAGCAGAAGAGCATGAATTACCGTCCTCTGCTTAGCCTGTGAATCACAGAATTGTTCCCAATGTGAGTGCTTCTTCTGGGAAGCATAAACAAGGCAGTGGTTTCTACAGCCTTGGTTCTTTCCAGTGCTTTCATCCTCAAGAGTAGTGGAGTCATTTAGGATTGAAGAAGAATTTTATTATTGGGTAACAGAGTTAGTGAAAGGATCTAATGGGACCCTGAGCTTTCTTCAGGGTTTTTCAAAATTTTCCAGTACCATAAATGCTATTTATGGAGATACAAAGCTTGCATAAGACGGGAAGCATGGTTGATCTCCTCAGCTGTTCACTTCCCTCTGCATGTGAAGTGAGACTGAGGCTTTTTTAAGGACAGAGAAGAAAGGCAGAGTTTCATGATGTTCTTGGTTTCTTTGAGGGCTATATCACAGAATATACAGAGAAAAGAGTTTCTGTTTATTTAATCTTCAAATATTCTGTCTCACACCAGCAATTTCAGAATTTTCACTGATCATCTTGTGAGATGCATATCAGGCAGGCTTGTTAGGCAGCAAGCATACAGTGACCTTGTGTTTGCTTTTCCCAAAGGGCCTTTGGGTGTCTCTTATCAGCCTCTAAAAAGAAACTGCAAAAAAAAAAAAGAGAAACTTATTTAGCCTCCTTTTTAGAACATAAATAGTTACATGATAGGCCTTTTGATGGAGGAGTCTGTGCAGTTCTGATAAGAGTTTCCATTAACATAGTTGTAACATATTTTGTCTTCCTCTCTTCCCCTTCCCTGTAACCTGCAGCTGCCTATGCCAGGCAGGAGGGGTGTGCTGGAGGCTCCTAGTGGGCTGTGCTTTTACTTTTTCACTCTTGAAGGGATTTAAAGACTTGTATCTTAAAGGCTGTTAAATTTGAGGTCTTCAAAAGATGGCTTTCTGGATAGGCGAGATACCCCTTTTATTTTTTTTTTTAAACTGTTGTCTGTAGGAAACTGACATAATTACCTTTTCAAATTACGATGTATGTCTGTATGTCTGTAGTGTTGGCAGGTATGGTCTTTTCCCTTCAGCCTCCCAGGCTTGTCTTCTCCTCTGCTCTTAGGGCCTACTGCATAGAAGTCTGCTTAATCCCAGGGAACTGTTTTAAAACTCCCTTCAGCCTCCCAGGCATGTCTTCTCTTCTGCTCTTAGGGCCTACTGCATATAAATCTGCTTAATCCCAGGGAACTGTTTTAAAATTAAGCCTAGCTTAAACACTGGTGGAATTTTAGCATTAATACCTGTCAGAGGTGTTGTTCCATGGTCAATTTTAAAGCAATTCTGTGTAAGATGCTGCTGAAGGAGGTGGTACCCCTTCTGGTTTTGCCATGTGTCTTATGGATGGCAGAGCTGCCATCAAGGAGCTGCTGTGGTATGAAGATGTCTTCCAGAAGCAGCAACAGTTTTGTTAAAGTGACATGGAGACACACACCTGGAGAGATGCCTAATAATACAGACCTTCTGGTGGTGCTGTTAATCGTCTCTTGATCATGCTCTGAGAAATCCCAGCTGTCTCTACCACCCTCTGGCAGCAGTCCTGGTCAGCTCTCCTGTGCTTTGTACCACATGGTCGTAGGGAGTGGGGCGTACAGTATTTTGAGAAAAAATCATGAGATACGTTAGAGTTTGCTGAACTGAAGAAAACCTGGGCTGATAAGAAGCTAGACATGCTCCTTCAGGGAAGGTTGCTAGTGTTTCTGTCCCAGAGATGAAGTTGTCTGCCTTGTATCTGCTGCCATGATTTAAGACTTTTGCCATTGTTTCTGGCATGCACCATGCTACGTTGGATTGTTGTTTTCACTGGTGGGACAGTATTTCTGGTAATCGTGCTGCACATTTAAAGGGAAAGATGTGAATGACACCTGCAGGAATGTACCTTTGGAGAGAAGTTTTTTCCCCCCCTCTGGGGTACTGGAAAACATCATGTAGCTAACTAGGGGAATTCTGCGAATCCTGTGTGGGGACACTGGATGACTGTCTACTTGCACTCTATTTGAACTGTTAGTGGCATGTTCTGCAGTTTCTGTTGCATGCCTGTGGGCCTTGGGCTCCCCATTCCTGCCTCCCCCAGGAAATGAACTTTTTCCCTCTTCCCTGGGGTGTTGGACAAGGTGAGAGGCTGTGTGGATATTCCTGATGGCATTAGGTTCCCCGTGGTGCCAGACTGGTAAACTCGAGGGCCCTCAGTGTTAATCCAGCTTCCAGTTTGGGTTTGGAACAGATTTCTCCCCACCCCACTCTGCTCTTGACAATCTGATTATGGGGAGGTGGGTTGTAAGTGTAGGTTTGGGGTGCTTTTTTCTGTCCTACTCTGTAGTTTGGGCAGAAAGTGTTTCCTAGGATCGTCAGAAGTTTAAGCATGTATGTTAGCTATGCTCTAAGTGTCATTGAGGTCTGGGATTTGTCCTGTTGATTTGTGTGAGAGAAAATCCCAAGGAGAGCAGCAGGACTGGTTAGGAATTTGGGGAGGATGGAGAGAATTGTCCTTATGCTGGAAAACCTTTGTAATGTAAATGAGCCATAAATCAGCTCTCTGGGTGTCTTAATGCACTGAGTATTTTTCTGTCAGACAGCAGTCTCTGGCACAGAGAACTCGTATAGCACTTAATATACTGATAATAACTCCAGGTTTTTACCACTATTTTTCTGGAGTGTCTGCTTTTATTTAGGTATGCGTAAAATTAACTAGCCAATCACAGGTAAACTTAGTTTAAATTATATTTTATGGTTTGGACATAACAGAGTGTTTCTGTAAGCTGATGGATTTTTGCTTTCAGTAATGCTTCTGTAAATACATAGCTTCAAGTTGTTAATCACATTTCAATCATAAAATCTTTAAAAATTAGATCTCCTTAAGGAGAAGATCTATCTGTATGTTCAATATCTGTGTTAAAAAGATGGTGCTCCTCTTTCTACCTGGGCCACAGCAGGTGCTGCATGTAGCAGTTCTTCTTGCCTGAGGCTGAGAAGGGTTTTTTGTTATTATAAAAGTGTTTCATGTTACAAATGCTGCCACACCACCAC
>NW_010123874.1:27841-33976 GCF_000699245.1 Pterocles gutturalis
CGCACAGTGTCTTAAAACTACAGCATTTGAGCAATTTTATGCAAATGAAGAATTATACTGGTAGGTTTAACAGAACAGTGAAAGTTGCTTGTAGGAACTGAGCTGTAGCAAGGGTGGTGGGGAGCAGGTCCAAGGCACTGGTGCTGCAGGGTGAAATGCCAGGTCACCGGAGAGGAGGGGAGACCAGCAGCTCCCCACCCACCTGCCATAGCAGGGGTAGGACCCAGCCTGCAGGAAGTTTTCCTTCCCAGCCCGGAAGGGAATGGGCAAGGGGGGACAGTGGCAAGTGGCAGGACAGGGTGTCGCAGAGCACCTGTCTTACCTGGCTTCGACTCACTGGGTTTGCTAGGAGGCTTTTGTCCTTGAAACGGAGCAAGGGATTGAAGATAGCTGGCCTGCTTCTCCCTGCCACCCTCCTGCTCCACATCTGCGTGGAGGAGGTGGCACTTAACCCCCTGGCCATGCTGGAGCCTGGGTGCATGCAGTTGCTGCCAGGAGCAAGACCACTCTAGTGTTAAGCAGAGGGGCTACCTTTTAAGATCAAATTCAAGAGCACTGTAACTTTCTGGTTTCCTCAGCTTACTATTCTGGTTTGTCATCTGCCTGAAGTGCAGCGGGACCTTCTGGACTCACAGAGTCTGGAGAACGTGGAGATGTATCAGAACCTCTTGTGTTCTCCTGTCACTCCTTCTTTCATCATGCTGATGCAAGGCAAGATTTACTTTTTGCCTTTGTTTTTCCCCTGTAGTAATTCCTTCTTCCCCTTCCAACCATAAACATTTTGATCACACGTTAAAAGTTTCAGCTGAAGAGTAAGTGAAAAAATCCAAACTATTTTTTGGTCAAAAATAAAAACATAAATAATATATTTGATATGAAAACCACAGGGAAATTTTAAAACACTGTAATTGACACACACTTTGTCTCTTGCAAGTGTAAACATAATGGAAGACCTACTACACTAGTATAATGGTATGACTACTGAAAAATATCAGACCATGCCAAATACTCATTTTAGCATAAGTTATATGCATATGAGAAGTTGCACTGGTACGTGCCGGTCATGTGACTGGCCCATATAGACAAGCCCTACTCTGTCTTGTCATCTCTATACTTAAAATTAATGATCTTTTGACTACAGTATTAACAAGGTGGTGCCATATTATTTTGTATAGAAGCATTGATGCCATTGCCTCCTCTGGGTGGAGGGAGATTATCATTCGCATTTATGAATTATCCATTGTGTGAGACAATATCAGTCATTATTCCAAACACTGAAGTTACAGATTCCTCTTTTTTCCCCACCCATAATCAGCATTTCTGCGTGTTTCTTAGAACAGTAATCCACATAACAGGATTGTCAGTACACTTCGGCATTTCATTTTCTCTGCTGAGTGAGTGTCAGTTCATGGGAACTCTATTCAGGAAGCCCGTTAAACTGCTCAGCATGCGAAACAGGTTACAAATTGTTTGGGGACAGTGAATGTGAGCATAGAACTGAGACGCAGTGGGTTAGTTGAGATTGGTTTTTAACAATTATTCTGATATACTTTAAACAGAATATTTTTCCACTTGTGTTACCATACTTCTTGCTGGAAATTTGTTCCTGAACAGATGAGTTTGTAACCTGTTTGTAAGCATGTGCCCAGGATCTCTCATGCTATGAGCTCCAACTGTGATTAACAGAATCCCTGAGAAATATAGGGTGATATTTGGATAATTCAGGCATCATTATGAAAGTTAACATTTAAAATCATCAGTTTGGCTTCCTTTTCAGTGGTTTGGTTTTTTTTGTGGTTTTTGTGTTTTCATCCTGGTCTTCTCTATTAATAATAAGAAAATAAGTTGTATTTTTTTTAAACTACTTTTATTTACAGCTGTATTAAATCTGTAGTTTCGTGCCATACAGGATGGTGCAATGGTGCAAGAGAGCCTTGACATTTAAATGTTAATTTTCAAAGTAACTTTTCAAATAAAAGCAAAAGCTAATGGAAGGATGAGTGCTTTAAATCTCAGTCTCCTCCCTCTCTAAGATATCCCTTTTAGTGGTCATTTAAATAAAAAAATAATTGATTTTTTTACTTCACTTTGATCACTGACTTATTGACCATGGTTACTTTTGACTCCCTCTGACTTTGCCAGTCAGCAAAGTCAGACAGGTGATTTCACTTACTGAGTTGAGTCAACTTGTTCAACATTAAGATCCTCTTTATGAAGAAAGCAATTATTTCTTCTCTTCCCTGCTGCTGTTGGAGAAGCAGAGCCGCTGTTTCCTTGCTTTTTGCAGCAGGGGAAGCTGCCCTTCTCCTAGCCCTCGCGGCGCAAACCTTAATGAAAATTTCCCATCATCAAAGTGCCTTTTCTGGATAAAGTGGAAAGAAGCTACCACAACCGCTTTAGTGTTCCTGTCCAGAGGTCTGTTGGGCAAGGTGTGGCCTGTGTCTGGTCTGGCTTTCTGGCTTCCTCTTTTTGCTGATCTCAGCCTAACGTTACAGAGAACAAGCAAGGCCATAGCTTGACAAGCCCTTTGGTCTGGGCAAAATACTGTTGAACTGGCACTGCTGCTTGGAGGAGCAGTCTTGTCTCCTCTGTTGGCCTTCTCCTTTGTGTTGGTACAAATGGTAGCACAGCCAAGTGGGATCTAATGTGGGAGTGATTTAATTTTGAAAAATTAATTTATGTGTTGGCACTTTTGCTGTGTTAACGTAGATAATTTCCTGGATGTGCACCTTCCCTATGGAGCTGCAACAAATGCTTGTATATGAGAATGGGGACAACTCCTGGGGAAAGGATCAATGGTGAGAGAGAAAGGCACCTTCTTTTGCTGACAAAAGTGTCTTAAAATACTTCTTTGAGCTACAAACTTTGAGCTACAAGCTTTGAGCCAACTCTCCTTTTCCTCAGATAGTACTATGATGCACTCGTCATGCTTTATCTCTGCCAGGGGCCAGTTGAGGATGCTTAGAATGAAGAAAAAATAAGTGAGTGCATGCAGGGATCCTGCAAGAGTATGCCCGCAGGTGTATAGGCCTAAGGTGTTTATTTCTACCGGCTTTTCTCCTTATCTGAAAGTATTTCTTGAGAGAATGTAATGTGGTGCCCTTGGTACTTATCTTATAGGAAATACTAATATACCATTCCCTGAGGTTTTTTTCCTGGAGATGAGTTCCAGCTACATTACCACTGCAGGATGTGTGTTACATTTCCTGTGTATTTTGCTTTAACTGGCTGTTGATTTTCATCTACTGTGTATCACTTCATTGCCATTTACTGCCATTTGAATCACTGAGTGCTAAATTTCCTTCCAGCTTCAGGCAGTTTAATTGATACTAAAACTGTATTATCAGGAAAGTTTGGTTCTTACCTCATCTAAGAAAAGTGGGTGTGCAGCAATGACTGTATGGAGCGGTAGGCATCCTCCACAGCTCTCTAGGTACCCTGTGATCTTCTTTCTTCTTTTGAGTCATTCTCAATTCTTGCACTTTGTTTTCCTTTGTTAATCAATCACTAGTTTAAAAGGGCCTTCCTCTTTGTTTCATGGAAGTTGAGTTTCTTTAAGGGTGTTCAGTTGAGGCACAGAGGGAGGAGTTTATCAAAGTTTTAGGGAGAACTTGAGATGTGTTTCAGCCAGCCTGATTACCATGTGCTTATTGTCCTTGCTAAATAAACTTAATAGTTTCAATGTGGTGTGACTCTCCTGTGCAGAAACTGTGCGGCTTCCCTGTAACATCCTCCTTTGCTGTGTAACTGCAGTTCCCTTTTTCTGTCAGTTTCAACCAGCTGATGTCAAGGGTAGCGGTGTCTTGGGGAGCTGGTATGGAGTGTGGGAGAGCAGCTGGAGCCCTGCACCAGCTGGAGGTGACAGGGCAAGACTGGTCCTGCCTGGCCAGGGCTTCAGTGCAGGGAGGTGTCTTGTTGAGCCGCTTTGGGAAGAATTAATTGCATGTGCAGGAGTGGTTTGGGGTGGTTAATGAATACCACAGTAGGGGAAAGTGTCTGGCATCATTTGCAGAGAAGAGGAGGAGCAGGATGGGAGTGTGGTAAGAGTCAAGCTGGTATTTGTGGCAAGATAGATCTGTGGTGTGTGGGTTTAATTGAACAAGCCTGTTAAGTGAATTTCAAGCAAAGTTAAAGGAATGATCTGAAGGGAGGGATTTCTTCATTTTGCCTTCTCCTAAAGCTGTTTTTTGAGAGCCTGCAGTAACTGAGATTGTAAGATAAGGAATTAAATAGATGTCTAAATCAAACAAAACAGCTTTTCAAAATCCTTTCTGTATGGAAAAAGAGTTTATTAAATTGTTGTCATGGTAATGAAGTGCTAAATACATCATAACCTCTTTTAGGAAGTAAACAGAAAAGATGGGGATACTTTTTGCCTTTGAAAACAGGAATTTTATTAAGCTGTGTGGTATTCTTAAATTTAAGAAAACAAAAACTTTGCGACAGCTCAAAACTCTCTTGAGTTTTACCCTGAGAAATTGTGATTATTCCCCACACCCCCACAAATAAACATAAGAGAGCTTAAGTGGGATATTTAAATTTTCCTGATATCGGTCATAGACTGGGGGGAAAATTAACATTTTCATTTAATCTAAGAATTTTTTTTCTATAGGAAGGTACAATATCTTTAAAATTCCGGAACAGCTTTACTACAAATCCTTCCCTTCTCATTCTGGGTGATGACAAAGAGGTAGAATGACTTGATTTTGTAAGCTAAAGGCAGTATCAGGAAGAAAACAGACATACCCTGATTGTCAGTGCAGCACATTACTCTTTGGAGCATGCCAGCTTTCTTGAGTGTGGCTGATGACTGACCATGTGTGAAATCTGGTGCTATTTGTTGTAAACTAGTAACAGAAGTTCCAATAAAAGTGGAAATTTCCAGCTTTGACCTGTGCTACTAATATCAGAGGTTTCTGCAGTTGCTGTGTGTCAATTGGAATGACCGGAGGTGGACACTTTTCAGTGTCTGCAACCACCATACTGCAGCTACGCTGTTGTTCTTGATAACTATTTCAGAGTTACTTTTTTTTGCAGTCTTTTTCCCCCTGCAGTTAATTGTTTAAATCTCTCATTAAAAAAATGTGTGCCATCCCTTACTTTTGCCTTAAGAGGCAATCCTGTTTTAATAGTAAGCGTACAACCTTGTGGCTTGCTCGTTTCCCGAACAGGATGCATACCAGCCTGAACTGGCTGTTGTTTCATGGAATATGCTTTCTTGTGGGGTGGATGCTGTTTAGTTTTAGGAAGAATCCTCGCTGAGGATGAACAGTTTTGTATTAACTTCTGTTGTGAAGTGAAAGTAGCCACACTGGGGAAGTCAGGAGCGAAGCATTACGGTCTGGCAAGCAGTCTGACTTCCTTTGGCTTTGCAAGCAGTAATGATTTATTTTGCCTGAGATAGCTTATTCATCACGTTGCATCAGATGGGAGGAGAGCACAACTGTGCCTGGAGCTGGCCGAGTCGTGCTGGCACCAAGCGGGGTGAAGGGGAGATGGATGATCTGTGTGGGCTGGAATAGAATAGCTGACTAGGATCAGACCAGTGAGTGCCTAATAGGGATCTTTACTGTAAGGTTTCTGTACATAGGTTTGCTTTTTAAAATGTCATAAATTTGATTTATTTAGCTCTTCTGGATGGGTGGAGAAAGGCATGTAAGGTACAAACTAGTAATTACTGAGTGCAGAGATTTAAATTAAGATGAAAATGGTTAATTCAGAATGAAATAATTGGGATGTATATAATTTTGTATAAAAAATAAATAAACAGGATTCTTCATGGGAACAGAACAGATTAAGACGTTTGAAGTGTTTTAAAGTTCTTTTTTACAAGTTCTGTTAATCTTATTGCATAAATGCATAAATGGATTTAAAAACCCAGCATTTGTAGAACATGATCTGTTTGTGCAGTGCAGGATGTTAAGCTGATTGTATGCCAGATATCAAGGCATATTTTAGAGCATGCGCATTGTGGAAGATTTCCCAAAAGGAAGACTGTGTCAGCTTCAAGATAAAATCAAGATTTCTTCTCCCTTCCACCTTCTTTTTTTAATAATTTTTGGGGGGCCACTTTTTTAGATGCTTTTGTTTCTAAAGTAGAGGTGTCCATGCTGTATGATTTATTTTTTTTTTTTT
>NW_010123875.1:0-5332 GCF_000699245.1 Pterocles gutturalis
CTGGGCACACTGCTGGCTCACGTTCAGACGGCTGTCGACCAGCACCCCGAGGTCCCTCTCAGCTGAGCATCTTTCCAGCCACTCTGCCCCGAGCCTGTAGCGTTGCAGGGGGTTGTTGTGACCAAAGTGCAGGACCCGACACTTGGCTTTATTGAACCTCATACAGTTGGTCTCAGCCCATTGGTCCAGCCTGTCCAGATCCCTCTGCAAAGCCTCCCTACCCTCAAGGAGATCAACACACACGCTCAATTTGGTGTCATCAGCAAACTTACTGAGGGAGCACTCAATCCCCTCATCCAGGTCATTGATAAAGATGTTAAACAGGACAGGTCCCAAAACCGATCCCTGGGGAACACCACTGGTGACCGGCCGCCACCTGGACTTAACTCTGTTCACCAAGACTCTCTGGGCTTGGCCATCCAGCCAGTTTTTTATCCAGCAAAGGATGTTCCTGTCTAAGCCATGAGCCACCCCACCTCCTCTCCTGCCTTGCCTATCCCTTCTGAAGAGCTTAGTTCAATGTCTTCGTTCAAATCACATTTGAATTATCGGAAATAATTCCACAGCCAGATGCTGACAGAGAACCCCTTTGTTAACACTAACAAAGGATTTCTATTTGATAGATAGCAGTTTTTGCACTGCATGGCAGTACCACAGCCTTTAAAGGCACAGTTCGCAACAATTGCATAGGTATGACCTTTTGATGAATAGTGTGAGTTATATAGCATTAGACAAGGATGACTGAAATACTCCATTCACAGAGAGTTGTTTTAGTTTTTTAGTTGCTTCCTCCTTGGAAACTGGATGAGGTTGAAAAATGGAGAGAAAGTGAACAAGTACTCATAGGGCCAGTTCAGGCTTCTAACATGGGTGCTCTGAATCTTCCCTGGGAGCATGTGTTTCCACTGACAACTTTAAGAAATCAGGTCATAACCTTTATACTCTGAATCAGATTCTAAGGTGACCGGGTAATCAATACCTCCTCTCTACTGAAAATAAATAGGTCATATTAGTCTTTGCATTATCTCTCAAATAAAAATATTAATAATTTTCTTCCTCTCATGATCCTCTCTGTGACCAGTATATGAAAATGGGGAGCTATCAATTCAGGATGCAAACTTCACCCATTATAGAGTTTTTAACCCATGATACTGATCTTGCATAGTGAAAATTAATTTGATTGTGTTTTTATAGCACATAAATCCCTAATTTGGTACTTTAAAGAAGAAAGATTTCTAATCAATTTAGTAGAATATATTTGATTTACAATAGCTCAGCAGTGGGCACTTATTTCTCCTTTTAAGTTTAAAAAACAGATGGGTTTTCAGAGGTGCTACATGCTTGCAGCTCCTACTAAAACTGTAAGTCATTTTCGTAATATTATGCTTGCATAGAAACATATGCTATTAAGATCACAGAATGGATTTTGTTGTTCAGAAATAATTTCCATTGCCAAAGAGGGAAGAAACTGCTACTGCTTTATGGCTTATTGCATGGTATCTCTTCCTAGCACAACAACAGTTTATACAGAATGAGGTGAAGAATTGTAGAGACATGGTTTGGTTTTCTGGCTTTCCTGAGCTTTATAATTTATATAAATTTATTTTTCTAGGCTAAATTATAAAAATTGAGTGAAATGTAGCTCACATAAACATTATTTTCTCATTCTGCCCCCAACAGGAGGGAATCTACCTCGCTCCCAAAAGCTGCCTGTCCAAATTGTCCTCAGAAACTTGCATTGTTAGAAATTCAGATACCTTCCTAAATATTGCTGTGTGAGAGCTCAGCATTTCACAAACATTTCTCTCTGACTTGAAAACAAAGTTCTGCCCTTTGTCTGTTTTCCATAACAATGCCAAAATCCAGGAGTCTGCAATTCAGCACAAGAGACCCATGTGGGCATTAGTTGTACAGATAATAGAAAGAGCTGAGCTTTACTCTGTGCCCTCTTGCCAACATTTCTCTGTCCGAGGCCAGGTACCTGCTGTTCCTTCTCCCACTTTGCTCTCTTCACTCTGCATAGAACCAGAGAGCAACCTTCCGGAACTATATTTCCCTGCTGGTTCTCCTGAGCCTAGACAACGAGGACAGCCACTCTCAAGGGTACAATTTCTCCGGCTTTTTGATGCTGTAATCAGTGGCTTTTTTGCACTTTGTTTCCTACCTGCAAGACAGTGAGATAGCCTTGTAAAAACAGATACATGTAAGACTGAAAAGCACCCAGATGCTATGGGGAATGTAACTTGTCCACATGTTGTCGAAGAAGACAACAGGAACTAGGGGAAACCTCAGAACAGCACTTACAAAAACCATAAGCTACAATACATGACACTGCTTCCACAGTAGCTCTGAAGCCTCCTCTCTTATTAGAACAGATTCTGAGATCCAAGCAGGTTTGTCTCATTTATTGTCCTTAGGGACAGTAGCATAATTATTCTTTATGTATTGATTACTTCTTTCTTTCACATTTTCCTTTTCTCTCCCCTCAGAGCTTCCTGACTTTCAAAATGGATTTTTCTTGGTATTCATATTTCTCTTCCTTTCTTCTATTATCCCAGCTCTTGTTTTGTTATCAATTTTGTTTTAATTTCAGTGGAAATAAACACAGTAGGAAGTAAATTCTCTGAGGCAATCACAGTCCTTTTTAGTTGTGTAAAAAGCAGAGCACTTATTGTGTTTTAACTCAGTAAGATTGACTTACTGGAAGTGAAAGTGAGGGGTGGGGTGAACTGTATTAAGGAAGCAATGACAATCTTCCTTCCCCCACTATTACTGTGCAGCATAACAAAAGTAAAATGATGCAGTTATACAGCTCTTCTTTCTCCCATTCCTGCCACTTCCTGCACCCACCAAAAGCGGAGCTGACATTGCAAATATTATTGTGAATTGTTATTGCACCTATTTTTGCCATCAGGACTACCTTCAGATATGAAATATTAATATGTTTTTAAAAATGCAATGGACTCATATTCAAGGAGTCCTCAATGTTTTTGTAAATACAACTCCTGCCACTGCTCCAAATACTTTCATGGAAGACTAAAAATACATCATATTTGGGTAGACATATTTAGCTGAGGAATTGTGGATTATCAGTACCCAAAAGGCTTCTTAAGCTACACACTATCAATCATTAAGCTTTCATCAAAAGAGCAAAACAGAATCTGAGTATTGGATATATTCTTTTCGAGTGTAATTAACAGCACTGATCTATGCTCAGCTGTAAGAGATCATGAAGATTCCTATTCTTCAAGGCTAAACCAATAATAGTCTCTGAGATAAAATTTCTTAATATCAGTATTGGTGTCATTCAAAAGAGTTGACCTTCTAGAACCTTAAACCCGTATTTTGAAATATTCATACAAATCCTCTCAAAGGCAATAGGCATTTTTCTATTTGCTTCAATGATGCATACCCTGGGCCCTGATCCTCTGATAAGACAGATCTTCAGGTGCTAGAAAAAGCCTAAGAATCTCCAGGGCTTGTAACTGACTTAATGGGACTAATATAATACACTGAACAGTTGTTTTAATAGACAAGATTCTGCATTATCTTAATCTGTATTGCTTTCTAAATGTTGAATATAATGTACATCTATATTTAAAAGTGCTAAATAGCATCATACAGTGTCAAGAATAATTTGAAAGAGAGTGTTGTTGCTGGAGGTAAGCCACCTCACTAATAACCCCCTGTTGTTTTAACACTCCACATGATCACACATTGTTTCTATTTCTGACTTATTTTGCACAGTTTTCTTTCAACATCTTTAAAAAATAAATGCATATGATATCTTTTGGGGTGTTGCTGTTCCACTTAGTTACAATGAAAGCTTTGTAAGAAGTCTCCTGTGCGCTAACTGCCCAAATGGCTAGAAAGTCTGACTGTCCAGAAGAGTTCAGCTACATCACTTCATTGCATGGCCACCCATTGTAACAGACCAAAAATCATAGCCCCTTTCGTACCTACTGTCATCTTCCAGTTAATATAATTTAAGCAGTATGCAGTAAACCTTAGTGACAAGAACTCAAATATATTTTGTCTCTTTAATTTTGAAACAGTAAATATAGAAAGATTTTATAGCATGACCTACAGAGACTCCACAATTTCAAGAAACTCGTTAGAGCCATGTAGAGTGAAGAATTGCATTTAGTCACCTTGGCCTCCAACACAGGAAGGCAGAACCACCAGGCTGAATAATACTTCTTTTTATTGCTGTTCTCTGATGTCTTCTCAGTCCTGAGGGACCCCGCAGATGCAATACAACAAATGTTTCTCCTCCTACTCTATGTAGGTTGCTCATGAGAAGATGAGGTTATGTTTCCATTTCTAGAATTCTGTCTATGAAATGTTTCCTTTCTTAAGAGAGGGCATTGCCAATGAACTTTTGCTATCTGTCTGTGTCATAATTGAGGATGATGAATAATATATGGTCTTCATGAAATTCTCTTTAAAAAACCGAATGATGGATATTTGTATTCGGTTTATGTGTCAAGGTCTTGGTAGCTAGGGGCTGCAGCAGCAGCTTCTGTGAGAAGAGACCTGCCCCAGCATCAGACAGAGCCAGTGCCAGCTGGCTTCAAAGCAGACCTGCTGCTGGCCAAAGCTGAGCCCATCAGCCCATATTTAAGAGAGGGTTAAAAACCCTGTTCAGCAGTTGTGAGAGAGGGGTGAGAAAAATGTGACAGAAACAACCCTGCAGACACCAAGGTCAGTGAAGGAGAGGGAAGAGGTGCTCCATGTGCTGGAGCAGAGATTCCCCTGCAGCCTGTGGAGGACCTCAGTGGAACAGCTATCCACACTGCAGCCCGTGGAGGGTCCCACATCACAGCAGGTGGATGTGCCCTGAAGGAAACTGCAGCTCATGGAAAGCTCGCTCTGGAGCAGGCTCCTGGCAGGAACTTCAGCCCATGGAGAGGAACCCATGCAGGAGTAGGTTTTCAGCGGGAGCTGTTACTGGAGAGGACCCACTCTGGAGCAGTCTGTGCTTGAAGGACTGCACCCTGTGAAGAGGATCCACTCTGGAGCAGTCCTTGAAGAACTGCAGCCTGTAGGAAGGACCCATGTTGGAGCAGTTAATGAAGGATTGTATTGCATGGTGGGGACCCCACGCTGGAGCAAACGGATGGTGTGAAGAGGAAGGAGCAGCAGAGATGAAGTGTTAGAGCTGACTGTAACCCTGATTCCCTTCGCTGCTCAGGGATGGGAGGTAGTAAAAGAGTCAGGAGTGGCCTTAAGCCTGGAAAGGAAAGGATGGTGGGAGGAAGGAATTTTTAGTGTTGTTTTTGTTTCTTATGATCCTCCTCTGTTTTTAATTTGCAATAAATTAAAATACTCT
>NW_010123875.1:5363-33635 GCF_000699245.1 Pterocles gutturalis
GTTTGTTTTCCCCGGGACGGTAACTGATGAATGATCTTCCTGTCCTTCCCTCAATCCATGAGCTTTTTTCATCTTGTATTCTCCACTTGTCCTGCTTGAGAGTGGGAGTGAGAGTGTGGCTTGGTGGACACTTGGCAGCCAGCAGGTTAACTCACCATGATGTTCCACATTCCCAGGCAGCCCTGGGATTATGATGGAGTCTGGCTGTGCCATTTTAATTCACACTCCGTACATAGGTGTGATTATGCCTCATTGCTTCATTCAGTGAATTAATTCTATATTTCTTTCATCTTCCTTATTCACTGTGCAGTCCTAAGTGTTTGTTCATCAACACCAATATACAACATAATTAATCTCTTCTTTAGCAATTTTAGTATACTCCAATTCAAATGGTAGAGTGAATCATAAATATTATGGTGAGGATTATCAGACTGGTTGGCTGAATTCTCCCCTTTTGCAGAGAAGGTGGCAAGGCACAAAGGATGTCAGCTTCTTCAAGTGTTATCTAATAGAAGCATTAAGCTTCAAAATCTTGGCTTGATTTTTCAGAAGACTGATTTTTCAGAAGACTGATTTTTCTACATTGTTCCAATTTCATGTCAATTTTTTTGCTCTTCAGTATTGACTGCCCCCATGAAACTAACTTTAGGTATTACAAGTTGAGCATGCAGAAACTGAGAAGAAAAAATTAAAGGTTGCTTGTGATAACTCTTATTTAAAAGATTTTTCCAGCAAGAGATACCAATTCTGCTTATTTTAAAAGAGCTAGTCACAACTGTTGCATCTAATTGGTTCACCCATCTAATATCTTATTTTGACATGAGCAGTACCTAATCGTTTTAAAGAGTGTGACATCCTTATTGTATCCTGACAGCTACAGAATATTCTGACACTGAGAAAATATCCATCTAATCCCAGTTTTCTGGCATTTATACTGCAAGTTGATTTGAATTAAAAATATTTATATGTCTTAATTTTCATAATTTCCAGTAGTTCTGTAAGTGTTTTCCATAGGTTTCTAATCCTTGATGAACTCTGCTAGGATTAAAATTTTAAAAATATCTTGTGGCAGTGACTTCTATGGAATTAGTATGAACGAAATGAAAAAGTAATCTCTCTTTCAAAACCTGGGCTATAATTAAAAGGTAAAAATCATACAATATTTTGATCTAGATTTTTTTTTCAGCAACACATCAACCTCCAAGTTATATGTAAGTGCATTTCCTTGTTTAACAAGTCATAAGTAAATTTCAAAAAAAGTTGGGTTTTTTTTTGTTTTTTTTTTTTTTTTTTTTTTTCCTGAGGTGTATCACTTAAAGGAAAGCAGAACTGGAATACAGCAACATATTTAGTTCCAAGGTGTCATAGTCCATTAATATTACTGTTATTGCCTATGTATTTGTCTACATAATTAGTAAAAGCATGTGGCTGAGTGACACATCACCAGAATTATTCTGGAGACGGATAGTGCACTCACTTTAATTTAACTGATATTATTTATGTTGGAACACAGTGTCAAAGTTGCTTTTTTTTCCAAAATTCTTCATCTTATAAATAATTTCAGTAGCATACAGTCTTTTTTTGGTATTCATTTTGGGCAATCACTACAGCATTTAGCTAATTTTATTCTTCATATCTGAATCCATGCCAAATTGCTTATTAAACTGCATTAAAATTTCTTGGCCAAATGTGTCAGTTTTAACACTGTGTTAGATCCCATAATCTTGTTCCCAGATGTTTGCAAATCCCTATGCCTTTTATTTGCCTAAGAAGATATGATTCTGATATTGAGAATTTTTTTGCAAAATGTTTAGCATTCTGCAGATCAAAATTTACTGACAGTATTTGTTGTGTCTTTCGGTACCTACATAGCTATTTCCAAAAACTTTTTCACTGCCTTATTTATTCTCCTGAGTATACCTCGAATTTCACTCGTTTGACTCAAGTATCGGCATGAAAAAAATCTTTTGGGATACAGACTAAGGTCTTTTTTTCATCTTGGAACAACACTGCTAAATTAATTTTATTGATGTATAGACTGCACTTTACAAATCAAGACTATGATGTTTATAGATGGCCTTTTCTCTGACTGGCATGCCTGTCTTCAGGAATATGTTCATAAAAACGCTGAGATTTCAAGGGTAAATTCTAGTTGTTATGAACCTCTCTACCAATATGAAAAAAATCTCTGCACAACATGGGAGTAATAAAACACTACCCTAACAGTGCAAACCAGCCTGGTGTAAATCGCGTTTACTCTTTGTTGGGTAACTCAGGATACCTCTGTCTGAAAGTTTGCTAGTACTAGTTGGGATGGTCCTGGAACTATATTTTCTTTGCGTGAGATTTTCACAAAGACTCTATATTGTCATAATTTTCTGTGTACTACATCAATGTCACTGACTTCATTGGGAGATGTGGGTACCAAGAAGTTGGGGAAAAAACTTTTTCCATCTTTCCTTCCTTCCTTCATTCCTTCCTTCCTTCTCTTTTACTTTCTCTTTTTCTTTCTTTCTCTTTCTTTCTTTCGTTCCTTCATTCCTTTGTTCCTTCTTTCCTTCTTTCTTTCCTTCTTTCTTTCCTTCCTCCCTCTCTTTCTTTTTCTTTCATTATTGAAAGAAAAATTATTTTTATTTTTGAACATATGTAATAAAATGGTGTCCCACACTATCTATAATTGAGCAACACCAGAGGAGTCAAATACAACACCAAGAAAATCCTACTGTAGTTACAAAATAGCTAACGTCAAAAGGTAAAATAGGTTTATGATGTGTTTTAGTAAGTATTTCAGCCCAAAGCCAGAAATCAGTGCTTTTGTTAGTATACATGGCAAAGACAAGTGTGTGCTCCTTTAATTTAGAATGGCCAACTGTTCTCAAACAGCAGCACAGAATTTGAGTGCAGAGACAGAGCTGAAGATAAATATACGTAGAAGATTTCAAATTGAGCAATGCTTTCACAAGTCATAAAAGCAATTTTAAAATCAATTTGGCATTTGATCAAATTCCACTTTAGGTTTTAGAAGATGGAATTGAATTGCTGAGACCACTTGGTGAGTTAAAATCCTGCTAACAACAGCTCTGCAGTTTGAATCCTATACTGCTTTTTTTCCTCAGAACAGACAAAAATAAGTCATATGGCTCTGATATACAGGTTATGCACCACAGTGCTTTGACTGAGCTGGCTAAATAATTTGTGATTATTACCTTTCTGAATGTCTTTGGTAGTTTTGGTTTTGTTTGTTTTTATTTGTTTGTTTGGTTAGTTTGTATTTTGTATACAAATTGATTGATTACGGCTTCAGTGTGCCGTGAAAATGGATGAATACACACCATTATTGCCATAGGATCTTCCCTGGAAGAGAATTGTGACAGTGAATCCCAGCTGTGGGTGCTGGTCTTGGTTTTGGCTGTTTAGATTCCCCACATCCTATCCTTGCTTGAATGACATTTGTAATGAGCTATATCAAAACTCATTCTGTGTATGCTCCATCCTTTATATCAGAGGAGGAGTCACCATTGGTTACTAATATTTACCCTGTTAGTATCCACTGGAGGTGTGACCTCTGTGGGGCACTAAAGTTCAACTGTATGCTTTCCTGTGCAGTTTCCATTAATACAGGGCAAAGGCCTCCTTGGTCCCAGACGGTATTTAATCAGTGCTGTGCAGTTCTATCAGGGAGAGCTGAGGCTCTGTCTAGGAGTAAAAATGTAGTGAAGATGCTGAGCAAAATACAAGCAGAGCCAGAGCAGAGTAAGACCTGCTTTTTCAGGAGACAGGAATAGCTGTAGGGCTTTTTAGAGCTGATTCCCTGCAGTTCAAGGGTCCCCACTTTGTGTAGTTTGGGGGCTAAAGTCCTATTGCGCATATCTCCAAACTTACACTTTGAATCAAGGACACTAGTTGAGAACCAACTTCTTACTTACAGGGTTTTATTTTGGACTCTTTGAGTTATAGAACTATACCTTAAAGGGGACCACAGGAGAATTTAGTTGGATCATTATATAATCCAAAGGGAAAGATTCTCCTCTGTCCCTGTTTCCACATGGGAGTTTGGTTTACAGTGTGGAATGGGAGCTTCTCGGTAAACTTTAGATACTTTTATTGCATAGGTACATAAAGTGGCTCAGCCTCAGAGACAATACAGTTTTATTTTCTATAAAATTATTTTGTGTTTCACCCAGATGATTTGGTCCCTATTGAATGCATATATATATACTTCAAAACAACAAAGTAGGAAGCTGATGAGCATGAGTATTGATGAAAGTTACTGCACTGCAGTACTTTTCCTTCTATACAATTAATAATGTATTTCTTTAACATTGTTGAGAAAAAGAATAATTTTTTCATCCATATGTTTAGTATTAACAAAATTCCATTCTGGAACTGAATTTTGTTTTTTATATTTGGCATAGAGGAAAAAGAAGTTATGCATATATACACATTAAATGAATATGGTCTCGATGAATAAAATTAAGATGTTTACTGTAAATTCCTGTTTCAATTAACACTGTTACAATTATTAGAATAATACAATTTATTGCTAAATCAAGATATTCCAAAACTAATACAATCTAAATATCTTTAACACTGCTCATTTTTTGTATTTACTGTAATAGTATGTGAATGGCTTCATATGCCATAGAAAAGAGCAGATTTTTCAGTATACTTGCAAGATAATTCATTATGGTCCAGTGACTGTATCATTACAGTAGTATGACAAAATGTCAATGTTAAATCAATTCTTACGTAACCAGCTGGCAAATATATAAGATACCTCTACTCATCTGACTCTCCTGTCGTTACTCTGTCCAGACACTAAAGGACACTTTAAAAAAAAAAAAAAATGCAAGTTTCATTGTATGTTAAATACTTTAGGAAATATCTTCTAGTTCCTAAATCTGATTTTCTGTTTATAAAAGCAATATGCCAAGGAGTGTTCTATGACCATGACACCAGGTGGCACATCCCATTGCACCAGGGGAGTTTTAGATTGGATGTTAGGAAAAATTTCTGTACTGAAAGGGTTGTCAAGTGTTAGACCAGGCTGCTCAGGGAAGTGACTGAGTCACCATCCCTGGAGGTGTTTCAAAAGTATGTAAATGTATCACTTCTTAGGGACATGGTTTAGTGGTGGACTTGGTAGTGTCAGGTTTATGGTTGGACTCGATGATCTTAAAGGTCTTTTCCAACCTAAACGGTTCTGATTCTATAGTTTTATCAAAGTTTGTATCCATATGTCTACAGTTCTTATTTTTTCTTTTTAATGGGGTGGCTACACCTAAACCTGACCTTTGGGAACATGCTATTCCTGACACACACTGTAACATGAGCTGTGTCTGCTCCCATCCGTGTTTTATGTATTACATGGATATGATCTATATGATATTGTACAGATGGTATCTTAAATACTAATAAAGACGTAAAACAATAAATCTTCATTCCCCATATTTTCATTAACAAATAGCATACAAAACAGCAATTTTCTGGATTCTAAATGGCAAAAAACCCACTTCTGATTAGCCTGATGACCCAGAATTGTACTTAGAACAAAAGTGAAAATGCTGGAGAAACAATAGGTTCAAATAAAGTGCATGAAGTTTTCCACAAAAAATATATTGCTATTGCCCTGGTGAACCCAATCTCTCTCCAACTGCTGGACCCATAGAAGATGAAGGTGGGGTATATACACCCTTGTGGGGTGCGTAAATTGCATTCATTGTTCTCTCTAGCAGAAGAGGAAAACAATGACTTCATCTCTCACTGCAGTAACTGCAGCTCTGCTCACTGATGAATGGTTATAATCTCAGAATTCTGTTTATATTTGAAATTACTTTTTCTCTTGCCAAATTTGGTTGAATCTGGCCAATAAATTAAACAAAGAGTAGGCAGCTGGGATAGGGAGACAGATAGATGGATGAATAAACCACATAAATGTGTAAGCTTCATTTCCTCAGAAAACCAGAGTAAAAGAATGGCTGTAGATATTTGTTTAAGGGGCATACTAGCTGTCCTGGTTTCCTGGAATGCTAAGAAAGTTAACTCTGTCTCAGAAGAAACCAGGACACTAACCAATACTTTTAGTAAGAGGATGAGCGTCAGTTCATGTTAAGAGAGTATCTGTACATGCAGAACAAAGTATATGACAAGGGCCACTACATTTCTTTCTGGGAGATGTTATTCTGAACAAGTGACACACGAAACAGGTACAGAAAAAAGAGAAGAAAAACAATGCTAGAACAAATGACAAGGCATGTTGGAAGAGCACAAAATCTCCACCTGAACTTAGACTGAATTTACTAATGCCTGCTTTGGAATAGTAGAATAACAGGGTTAAATGTTCAAACCTTGAATTTTCAGAGAGAGAAATCACTAGCAGTTCCTACTAACTAATTTCCCTACTACTAGGGAAAGCAGGTTCTATGAACATCCTTTACTCTTTTAATTAGGTAGAATGACAAATTCTCATTTGCAAAATAAATTCCATGCAAAAAGATACCAAGATCTTTTCCTAACTTTACTAGCTATTCTACATATACAACATACATAATAATTCTCACAGCCTGAGACTGGAAAATATTTTTGTGTCATCTTAATAAGGTGAAGGATATTAAACAGATTGACTGAAGTTCAACACTACCATTTAATTATTGGTACTTAAATTTAATTCCTCATTGAACTAATGAGTTATAAAAGGATATAGAGCTGCCCTTCTGTTTCAGTCAAAGAGACTGGACAATTAGGCTAAAGTGCCTTGTTTGAAAGCCTAACTTCATGCATATCAGGTTAAAAACTCTGTTTGGTGTGGCTTGTCCAGAGACACGGACAAGGTCTGAGCAGTACATCTGTGGTTAGAAGTCTGCCACTGCATAGTTACAAAATGAGAGTGAAGATCACTGAATGCCTAGCTCCTGATGGCATTCAATCATTGTTGATAAACTGCTCCAGTCTAGAGCAAGAAGTAGAGAAGTGCATACCGAAGTGAGGTTGAGGGACAGTAGAAGTAAACTATGTAAATATGCCTCGGACCAGGACGCTAGGGTTCACATCTATACTGTCAGAGTAAGTATATCACTCATCAGATAAGACAATAATTCTATGTCTTGTCTTGGATAGCCTGAAACACTGGGCATGGGTACAACTTCATTAGCAGCTCATTGGGAATGTTGCTAACCGCTGAATTTCTATTTGAGTGTTCCCTGAAGAGCTCTCCTCTGAGCACCAAGTCAGCATAATGACACCATTTTTTGAGATCTGAACTTACAACTTGAGATGACAAAGGTACAAGCTTGATAGCCATGCTTAGGATGTTCTTTCCATTTTAAGTGCTTAATTTCTGCTGCTTATAACTTTCTGAGCCATTAACTCCTGGAAGGAAATTTCTCAGACTTGTACTCAATCCAAAGGTGAAGTGCTTAAAAAGTTTGATAAAAATCCATTTGGTTGTTACTGAGTTATCTGAACATAAAACTAAAGGGGAGTGATGAGGCTCTTCTTGTTACATAGGCTATGTATTCCAGATACTTTCTTTGTTTCTGGAAATTATCAGTGTAAGTAATTTTCATGCTGACACAGTTCAAGCTGTCACAAAGCGGCCATTTTGCTATCAAGTAATATTCACCCCATACACAACTTGGCTTATCAGAAGAAGGACATTTTTTGTTGTCTTATATTCCCTTTGTGTTTATTTATAGGGCTCAATAGAAAGAACAGAGGACATCTGCTTTGGTAGAAAAGATGAAACAGGCTTAGAAACCAAAAAGGTACTCTGAAAAAAAAAGACTGGGAAGATATTTTAGTTCTTTTTTTAGAGAAATGGTAAAACCTGCTTTTCACTAAGCTTTGGCATTTTCTTGCATTCTATCAGCAGGAGAACATGAACCCAACATATTCTGGAGTCTCAAACAGGATCTCCAAAAATTCCAGGATTTTTCTTAAGTTGTTCTGAAATCAAAATGAACATGTAAAATCTTATTTTTACTTCAAAATTTCTGAAAGCAAGCTATTGACTCAAAAGTGGACACAGCAGACCAAATCCAGGTTTGAAAAAATTAGTTGTTTCCCAGGCTGCTTGAAGAGATTAATACTTCTTATGCACTGCTTCTCTATCTGATGCCCTCTCCCATAAAATTTGCTGTGTACTCTGCTCTCCATCCTGTCCATGTTTTCTACATCTCCTTGATCTGCATATGGCTCTCATACTTCTTTCAGAGGTGTTTTTGTTATCCATCTCATTGCACTGACTATAGTTCTGCTTGTGGTCATGGTGATGTTCCCCTTGAAACACCCAGGAAGTCATGACACCTTTGTTATTAACAGCTGCACTTCCCATGAAGATATCTTAAAAAGTAGTTATCCAGCTAGTTTCAATCTTGTCAACATTAATAGAACATGTAAACCATTTTGAATAAGGGAAAATTCTTGCATACCTAGCCTTTAATCATGTTTCTATGTATCAGGCACCTAAGACTCATTAGAAATGCAATATAAAGTCATTATATTTGACAACACTGAAGGTGTGTTCCTGGATCTGAAGAATCAAGTTATTTAAAATCTACTGTAGCTTAGATTTTTGTTAATTGCAAACCAGAGACACTTCAGTTGGGTTTCTAACTATTTCTTGCACTAACACAAGACTGTTGACTTTAAAACTCAAACATTTATAAGGTACACATTCACTGGACCTTCTGGTGTGTTGGTGTCTGTATCTCTTGAAAGACCACAATTATATACAGAAAAATGTCTACAGAGGAATCACAGCTTCCTACTTCTTAGGAAGGTACTCTACTCCATTCTCATGGGACCCCACCTGGAGTACTGAGTCCAGCTCTGGAGTCCTCAGCATAAAAGGATATGGACCTGTTGGAGCAGGTCCAGAGGAGGGCCACAAAGATGATCAGAGAGCTGGAGCACCTCCCATATGAGGACAGGCTGAGAGAGTTGGGGTTGTTCAGCCTGGAGAAGAGACAGCTCCAGGGAGACCTTATAGCAGCCTTCCAGTACTTAAAGGGGGCCTAGAGGAAAGACAGGGAGGCACTCTTCATCAGGGAGTGGAGTGATATGATGAGGGGTAATGATTATAAATGGAAAGAGGGTACATTTAGATTAGACATTAGGAAGAATTTTTTTCCTGTGAAGGTGGTGAGACAATGGCATAGATTTCCCAGAGAAGCTGTGGATGCCCCATCCCTAGAGGTGTTCAAGGCCAGGCTGGATGAGGCTTTGAGCAACCTGGTCTAGTGGAAGGTGTTTCTTCCCATGGCAAGGGGGTTGGAACTCGATGATCTTTAAGGTCCCTTACAACCCAAACCATTCTATGGTTCTATAATTTAAAGCTTTTCTTTAAAATTTACATTTTCCTTTTAAAAAAAAAAAATATTTTATATGGCAAGATGCCCTATATGTGGCCTGAAGAGTAGATACTTCCTTCTAAAGGATTGCAGTTAGATGTTGGTTATCCCTGATGTCTCTTGCCACATGATCCTCCAGAAAGGGTCTGCAAGCTGAACAAACTAGTATGGTAGATCACAACCCATGGCCTGCTCCTCTCTTCCTGAAGTCTGGATTTCCACTCAGCATGTGACATAAAATATAGTTAATTACATGACTGAGTCTTGCCACCGTACTGTATGATGGGACTGCATGTGTTATTTGAGTCCTTTGCCTTGCCTTTTTACTTGCCTTTATTTCCTTTCTTTTCCTTGCCTTTTTATTTTCCCTTCTTTTCCTTAATTACCTAACTTTTCCTCCCTGGACATACATAAAGGGTCACTCTTTCTTAACTAGTCAGTGAAGTCAAGAGGAACTTTTAGTTACAAAGGTGCATAGCAGTATGTAGATACAGCAGGTCTGTAATTTTGAAGAGAATTATGATGTCCTCTGCCCATAAGTTCTGCATGATTATCTGTCTTAAATTAGATTATCCTGGTCTTATACAGGTGACTCTTAAAGTAGTGATTACGGTAGTGCAAGGCCTGAGTAGAAATTTTGTTTTACTTGTATTTCCAGTTCTTACATTGATTTCTGTTTCCACATGTAGATAGCATTGTTTGTTGAAGAAAAAAAAAATGAAGAAATAAGCCCAGAATGAACATTTTAGAATCTGGAAGACATTAATAGTACATAGTCACAGTGGAAAACTTCTCTGGGCTAACCACTGTTTTTGAAATGTTGACTGACCACTGATTTTGAAGTGTCCTATTCCTGAGATTTAGGGAGAAGAGTCAAGATTTTTTTCGGCTTTGGGTAACATTTAGGAAAGAGTTAAATTTCCTTCTCAAGGCAAACTCCTGGTGTTTGGGAAACGCAGTAACTATCTTTTTTTCTGATAAAAATGTTTTTAGCTTTGAATTTTGGTACAGACACATGTAATAGATTTATTTAGCTTTTTGAAAGTGGCAGGACACAGTTGCACACCAGAAAGGTGTTAAAATGTAATAGTATTGAAAATGAGAAAAGAAAAAGGCTTTTTTGAATAGTGTCAAACTCTTTTAAAAACAGCTTGTGACTCATCAAAGTCTGTTTCCCCTTGACACCTTTTTGATATAACATTTCTTGCAGTTAATTGCCAGTGAAAAACCTGGTGGCAGTGTGAAATTTTGGAAATTGTGGAACATCTCTCTCTGTGTATTAATTACTGCTTACAGATACTATCATATATACTGTACGTAGTTTTTTTCTGTGCACCACAGGGAAACTTCAATATGGCATTAAAACTGGCTTGTTCTTCTGTTTGTATTTTTGATCAAAACTACAAAGTTCTCTCTTGCTTTAGTTACAGTAATACACAGAAGGAATCCCCAATGTGTAATCAGTGTGAGACCAAAACTCTTAAAAACGCAAAACTCTTGGGCATCTGTAGTAATGATAATAGTAATTAAAGTTTATACTTGTGTCTAAAGGGTATTTATATATGCTGCTTGAAGTAGTTAACTAAATCTCTGTATAATTTGCTTTTGTTTGTACAAAAGAATTTTTTGAAAGATAGCTACCCCAAGGTTACTGAGAAATTACTGTTAAATGAGAGTTTTATTTTGTCCCTTGGTCTTTCTATGCTATTAATAAATGATGACACAAAATGGAATTAAAACTCTAACAGAAATCTTAAGAAATGACTGCAATAACAGGATAATATTAATTAAAAGTAAAATAATGGTCCTCAACCACTAGGCATATTCTAAATATTATCTTCTGTTTAAAGGCTAGATTCTAATGTAATATTCAGGTTGCAGTTAATTTACCAGCAGTTCTCTTAAAAAAATAAATTATTTCCTCTTCTTCAATAGGTTTGCTGCATCACTGACACATAGGTTACCACTTACTGATTTTGCTGGTGGGAATTTTTGTATTGTTAGGAGAGCAGCTAGAGCCCACATGGAACATTCTCTAGGAGGTTTTTGCTGCTTATTTAGTGGGTTACATACATTCCTGGCCACTCCCTAATGGTCTTGAGCAAATCAGCTTCCCTAGCTGCCAGTGTCCAGTTTAAAAAGCTAAGTGATAGTCTGTATTTTAGAGTCTGATTATCATTCCTGTCGTCACATCCTGGAAATTATTTTTCTAGAAATGGTAAACAACACTCTCATCTGCTATGTAGCAATTATAATGGTTTTAACCTCTGAAAAGCTGATTGAACATGCTGTCAAGCTGTATGGTAGTTACTTTTTTCATCCACTTGGCAGCTACTCTTCCTTTGCGGAAATGTTATGCAAAATGCTGGGCAATGAAGAGTAAAGCCCACTGCTTAGGTTTCACCTAATATAATTAATTTTGGAGAAGGGGGAGAGTCAGCTAGAACATGAGTAAGTTCTAACAAATCAAGTTTTTTCTGAGATTAGAGTGTTCATGAAGTAGCTTGACAAACAATTAACTACATTAATTGACAGCTGGATTCCTAAATGTGGCAAAACCCAAACAACATCCATATATCTAAAAAACATCTTTTCTATAGAGCCTACTTAGCCTAATTGACTGACTGAGATGAAATTCTATCATTTGGAGCACAGTGCAAAACTTTGTTTTTAAAAGTATCTTTACTTTTTGTATAAGACTAAATCAGGAGTCCAATTGTAGCAGACTCTCTGTTGCACTAAAACACAAATTAATTTCCTGCTGCAGGATATCATCTCTCTCCATCACAGTGCTGGTTTTCAGAAGACGGATTTAAGGCAAACTGCTTTATGACACCACCCTTGCCCTTCTTCTTTTTCTCTTGCATCCTACTATCACCCCAGTCCTGCAGTGGAAAATCAACTTATTTTATTCCACTAGATTACACACTCCCCCCTGTACAAGATGCATTGTCAGTAGCAAAATAAGTTTTCAATTTGAATATGAGGTTCCCACTCACCATGTTAATAGATGCCTTTCTAAAATAATTAAATAAACAAGTAGAAATACTGGTATGCATGAATATTTAATAGGCACAAAGTTATGTTTCATTTCAACTTAAAGCTAATTAAATGGCTTGCAGTCAGTGTTCTTAGGATGACATAACTCTGGAGGAAAAATGATATTAAACATTCAACAGTTACTTCTGTTATAAATTAATTCATTTGTTTTCTATCTTTGTGCAATTGGTAAAAGCATCTAGAAACTACAATCTTTATCAAAACATTCACAGTTTAAATCTTATAAGATAGTCTTGTAGAAAGAGAACTTTTGTTCTCTTTTTAATAAAAATAAAACTTTTAGCTAGACAAAGGTAAAATAATTCAGATGAAATAAAAGATGAATCAAAATCTCATTGTACCAGCTGAAAAATAAATCTGTGCAACTTTTTATATCTGATTTGAGCCACCTATAATAATTTCTTTACATGCAGGTGGAAAATGACTAATCAGTTTCTGGGATTTCAATGTGATTTAATTTAATTTTAGGATTTGAATTTAATTTTGGGCTATCAAGCAGTGCAGTGCCTAGGCAAGATTATGGATCCAATGCTCAGCCTATTGTTCAAAGGGAAAGATCTCATTGACTTCACCAGTATGTATCTGTGTCCATTAATATTTCATATTTATACATTTATCACTGCACTACATTTATTTCTGCACTGGCAGAAATACTGGGCTCTGATTCTGAAAGGTCTGACGTGGTGTAGATTCCTGATGCCTAGACAGAATCCATTAATCAGAGGGGCTAAAACTTTTGATTATTAATATAAAATTGCTTCCTTAGAGGTAGAGACTTTATACACAGAGACTGAAAACAGAGTCCCCAGGACTTCAACAAGCAGAGTTAGGGTATGTAGAAGCACTGGCAAACAGCATCTGAAAATCCCTTGTTGAATAGTTGAAATAGTTGAAATCCCTTGTTTAAAATTTCATACTCAAATGTTGTGACAAACACAGAAGCCTTTAAGAAGCAACTTGGAATCTTATATACCATGCATGTTCTGTATTTAAAAACAAAAATCCACTATTTTGTGAGAAGTCATAAAAGGACCATTTTTAACATGGTGTACTTTCCATTCAGAGTATGAAAGAGGACTTTCAGCTTTTTATAGTGCCAACACTAATCCAGACAGTCCTTATTTTTTTTTTTTTTTTGGTTATATATATTTTCTATAAACTACTTATATTGGATAAAGCAATAAATATTTGTCATATTTACAAACATCCAGTGTTACAGGGAGAATAGTAACTTGCCCAGATCTCTGAGAAGGGAGGATAGTGCTCTCAGTCTGGATTTCCATGCCCAGATGGCTACAATGAGGGTTAACAAGTCAGGTGATTTTGTGCACCTATGCTTCTGTTTTATAACTGAGCCCTGTTCATCAGTCCCCAAACGGCAGATCGAATGATGCTTTGTTTCCTACAGACTTATTTATGAGTACTAAAGTTCTCTCACTGCGCAATGTCATTGTAATTAGGCTGGTCTTTACTCCCCATCCCCTGTGTGAAACATACCTTCCTATGGCCCCCAAATGTGCCATGGTAAACACTGGTCCCTTCCACATGTCCAGCAATTTGAACGTCATACACCAGCTGTTTCCCTACTCCTTCTCCTTCTTTGCTTGGCTAGTCAAGTAAGTGTCAGTCCTTGATGTTGTTGATGTAAAGCTACTTACCAGCTGCCTGGCCTGGTAAATATATCCTGGTTGTTTAGGTACTGGCAGTCAAATGAATGAGGATTACACATGAGCTCACAATTTAGCTGTTCCCACACAGAAGCATCACAGAGATATATTTCTTTTACCCTGGTGTCAATTTTCATTCAGCTTGTAGAGGGATAATATTTTGAAGACTTTTATCCTTTTGTTTCCTGCTACTGTAGTTAGGTATTTGGTTCAAAATACAGCAAGATAAATCTGGCAAACAAACACATTCTGCGTGAATATGTAAGTTACTTTTCCTTAGGGAAACAACCTACACATTAAATCTAGTGATTACAGGTTTTAGGTTCCTTGAACCTCATATTCTCCATTTAAAATTTGTTAAACTGGCCTGTCACTTACTCAAATACAAATATACCTTCCTTTTTGTAACTTTTATCTCTCTGAGTCACAGTTAACAACAATAGTGTGTTCCATTTCAAAGGCAAAGCAATTCTGTTTTCTCTTTAAGGATAAAGACAGACCAACCTAAGCATAGTTATTGTCTCTAAACTCTTCATTCTCTTTGATTTATTTTACTTGATTTCAGTGACATACTGTTAATTTCCTTTAATGTCTTTGCACATGAAATCTGCTCTAGCATGGAAGGCTGGTATAACATTTTTGGTTCATTTTTAATGATACCTAGGTCTGTGTGACCTTCTGTATTAGGAATGTATTTTTTCTTTATGAAAAGGGACTGCAGTAGTAAGATCTATCAGACTCTAGAAAAATGTTGGTATATATTGTTTGTGCATCAATGACGCATATTAGTATTGCTGCTATACTGAAAATTTGTTTCTGAAATCAGTATCGATATACTTTTAAGCCCCTAGTCTCTTTTTAAATTGTTAGATGAAGCAGATCTACAGTATCACCCAAAGGAGTCAGATTTGAGCTATTTTTAATGGAGAGACACATGATGAGACGTAAAACCCTAATTGCTGCTTCCTCCTGTTTATTCTGTTTGTTTCTGCTGCTCTGAACTGGGGGAGAATGGTTGCGTGGAAGAGACTGCTTCTCACAAGGTTAGCTCATGAGCCCATAGAGTCGTAGAGGTCAAAACAGGGTCTTGATCTGCACCTAGATAGCTACAGAGTTAACAGTAAGGAAAGGAACATCTGATTTAATGTATTTACAGCTCTAATAACTGAGTTGCTACATTCTACTTTTCCATAGTTTTTTGTTAATTTCCACATGCTGTTCCATAGAGAGTAATATGTGCAGAAGGTTAACAAGGAGATTGGTGGTCTCTGAAGACTCTAATTCTGAAAAGACAGAATTTTATTAATACATTTCAACAAGTAAAACTTAACTTTCTTGTTACTTGTTTATTCAGACAAGATCAATACTGATATATGTGCACAATATGAGACCATCTGGCACAGAATGGCAAATGTCTATACTATTAAATTCTCTTTTCCTTTGAACAGGGTGGCTGCAAACATATTGTCTGTTGCTAATGATTTCTGGCCTGTGCTAACACCTGGAGCCCACTTTGGAATTTCTTGCAAGGGTGCTAACAGGAACAGACCATAGTCATGCCATGGACCATTTTGATAACTTAAAAATATAGAAACAATTTATTTCCTTTACTTGGGAACAATACCTGAATTTTTTTTAATTTCCTACTATAAATATGTCCTATATAAATGTCCAATCAAACCTTTCAACTGCTGACCTCACCAACCAATTGTACATAAATCTGCAAAAATAACAGATTTTCCATCGTGTCCTACACTTTTCCCTCATACAGCTCCCTGCCTTCATCATTTTGTGATGTGATGAGAGCTTTGGTAACAGCTAGCCTTCCTCCAGCACCCCACTCACAGACACAGAATAAGATCTGTCTGCTTTGGCTGGGTGACATGAAACAGACTTTTGGAGCTAAATCTCTGTTATGTGACAGTTCACATCTTCTTTACTAGTTTTTCCAGAGGTCTAAACCTAGCTGTTGCCTTAAAAGAGTGACAAAATGTAAACTCACATTCTGTTATTTTTATTTTTAACAGAACACCTCCCCGTGAAGCTGGAAGTTTCCTACATTCCTTTAAGAATCTGTTGGGAGGATACAAGTTGTATTACTTTTTGCAAATTTGAATCTAGTACATAATAAGCAGTGAATACTGAATAATACAAATTGAAAATAAGAAACTTTCTGAATATAACTGCATTTAAAATATGTTTTGCATCCAACTTGTAAACATGTTTCCTAGTACTCCTGTTCCTTTGAACACTTGAGGGTTAGAAGCAACCTGATCCTGCAGAACATAATAAAATTGGTTTCATCCTCTTATTTTTAATCAAACAAACCAGCTCATGGATATTTACCAGACCTGTTTTACTCAGGAGCCCCTCAAATCCTGACATGATTATACTTCTTACAGTGCACCTTAAAGTAGGGGAAAGCTGCATGAATTAGTCAGTCAGCTCCAGTGCTTCACCTCTGCATTAGCTCACATCACAAATTAGTTTTTCAAAGAGGGATACTCTATGTAAATCACTTCATAGCTTTGCTAATTTCACCCCTCCAAGATCCAGGCATGACACGGTAGTGCCGCCTCTGGTGCAGATCTGTCCACATCAGAGTTTCACTTTGTGGTCTCTTATTCTTCAGTGATTCCCTAAATTTGAAACTCTTTTGAGCTTTGTCAATCCTCCATAGCTCTTGTAAATAGCTTCATCTTTTTATGTAAGATGACTTTTCCCTTAGGGGAGAAAAAATAAAGCACACAATATAAATGGACCTAGGTAGAAAAATTAAAAAAAAAAACAACAAAAAACAAAAACAACTTCTCATAAGCCATAGAGAAAAAATGTTCATCCTTTTATCCCTTCCTGGAGAGTTTTGATACTACCAGAAACAGGGGGCCAAGGTGCACTTCTCAACTGGGGATGTGAGTACATAGATCAGTATGGGTTTATAAACTTTAAATGTTATTGTTGCTCTGATCCACCATTTTCAGTAAGGTTTTCACCAGATAACCCCATGAATGGGCTTTGGAACAAAGGTTTGTAAACTGTCTGTGATATCAAACTATTTTAATGTAGCATTTTCATCTTAGTTTCTTGAAGAAATGAGATATATGCAGGAATACTGTCTCTCCATCTGTATATTTGTAAATATCTCCTAATAACTTTAGAACCTGTTGGTCATTTCAGTTAAATTTGGCTGACAGTAAAATTGTCAAGGGTATTCCATTACTATTAATCCAGTAAAAATTGGTAACTGAGTAGAGAGACATTAGTGAAGGAAAGTAGTTGTAACTCTGGCCTGTGTTTCTCAGAGAATGAAGCAAAGAGCTACCTAATCAATATACTTGCAGCTCTGAACGAAACGCAGCATTTTTTCTGCTGAACATAAGGAAAAAAAGTGAGGGAACCTTGTGCAAGAGAGAAAAGAGAGGGCTTTAGGGACATGACAGGGAATGGGGCTGCTGGAGAAATGAATGATTAGGAAATACCGAACACTGCCCCATAAAAATTTGAATTTCATGACTCTGCTTTTCATGCAACACCTTCTCTTCACTAGGCATGTCATAATAGCATCAGTGGACCAGAAAATGGCAATGACAAGAGAGAGGTGTTAATACAACGTTTGTTGTTTAAGTGCCTTTGAGTACAAGGGTGAGAAAGATTTCAAGCAGCTGACACAGCAGGGGCTGCTGGTAGGCAGGGTAGGTGCCAAAAACAGCACAGAGGGATTTGTCTGAGACAGGTTTTTAAATTACAAGCAGGAGGTCCATCACTGAAGCATAATAGCTGAAGAGTGGCATCTATGAGAAATAGTTGCTTTTGCCGATTTCCAGTCAGGTCCAAACTCAGCAAAAAAATCTGGGACCTGCTGCCTAACCCAGACACAAAATACAGCAATTAAGATACTTGGACTCCTTTTCCTCTAAGAGGCAGCATCTTCAGGCTGCTACTGCATTAAATCTCCAATCTGAGACCGAAAAAACAGTCTGACACAGCAACCTTGAAAGGTTGCTGACCCTGCGTTGCAGTTTTTACTTTGGGTGTAATCCAAACTAAAAGTTGCTTTTTCTCTTGTTTGAGTAGTTCTAACGATTCAGGAAGAACCATTCCTTTCTTAATTTGCTGCAAGAGAATAGGAAGTCTGGAGGGAGAAAGGTAAGCTTGTGAAAGATGCATTTTTTTTCAGGCCATTGTTTTAGTGAAAACTATTGAAATTGAATCTGCATGAGACTTAGAGACCTTGATTCACCCTGAAACCTAATCTGCTACTTGGTGCCGTTCATTTTGCATAGCTGTATTCAAGGAAGTTAAATAACTGTCTGGCACATTAGCTTTGAAGGTTTGTGGTAAGGCAAGTGAGTAATAATTTTGAATATACTCCCACTGCATATATGAGAGTTAAAGCAGATAGATAAATGCATAGATAGACAGACAGATGGACAGAGTTAGCAATCACCAAAATAGCTAGTGAAGAGGGGAAGCTGTGAAAGACTATGTCTACCCTCAAAGAACAGGCTTTATGGAAGGATACGTGTTGATTCTGCTTCCCTTCCTTTAGTCTCTAAGAACAGAAATTATTAGCAGAGACTTTTTAGTGGTGAGCATGTGCCAAAGTAATCACTATTTTTATATTTAGAAGTGTAGCTAAAATAAAAAATACTGAATTTATGTGGAAGATGCTCTCTGTGAGAGTAGGCATGTAAGTAATACATAAATGTGTATCGGCATATGTATAGTAACTGTGGGCAGAATTTCCTTCCTCTCATCTGCATTGCAGATATCCTGTCTACATTGGAAAACTTGTTGGATATTCTGTAGTCATTTGGAATACAGAGCAGCCTGACAAAATTTGCATCAGAATTCTCCAGTTTATATGAGGAGAGTATTTTTTCCTAGATATCTAGAGTGACAGTTGTTTGCTGTTTTTTTATGCATCTTTCTTGTTCTCATTATTTATTTATTCATCCATTTATTCATTCATTCCTTAATTGTATCATTTCTAGGATACGGGGTTTTGTTAGCTGAAACTTTCAGGATTTGATCACTAAGATAAATTTCACTGATTCTGTTTAATTTAAAAAAATGAAAAGATGAGAGTTTTTACCATGTACTTCAGTGATTATTTAATCTATATCTGAAAGAGTTTACAGGATCATGACCTTATAGTCTAATGCATCTTTTACCCCATTAACACTTTTTAGAGCTAAGTGAAAAATTACAGAAATTAAATTTTTTTGTGTGTGATGTCGTTACTAGGGCATTATAATTTCCTATAGAATTTAATTACATTCCTGAGGATTAATAATCTTTTTATATACATAGCAACATTTCAAATACATAAACGAATAATTACATATTAGCATGTTCATGAACAAACAAGGATATCTTAATACCAACTGATTTCAGAGCAAGTTAATGGATTAGGTAACCAGAAAGTATTTCAGTGGGTTATTGGTGGCACTGTTGTGTATAGCTAAAGTTAATGATGCCTTTGACTTTGTACCAATTGTAACAAATCTTATTTCAGGCAGAAGATCTGACACTTTTAATATTTTGATGTCTTCAAGAATCCCCAGGGAAATAATCCTTTTTCCTTCAAGGAAAACTGCAATGCAATCCAGTGCAATGAAAAATGAAGACCGCAGTTTTCTGAGAGCTTTAGGATATCAGTTGGAATCCGTATTGTTTTAAAGTCACTTTGAAACTTCTACGAAGTTACAACTTTTAAGCATTAAGGCAGAAGTACGCATATTCCTTGTTTTGTAAGAACTGTGTTTGTTTTGTTGTTTTTTAGCTCTTAAAAGAAAACATATTCTGTGAATCTAAGAACTACTCTTTTGACATGGACCTCAGACTTATCATCTACATACGCATCAATAAATGTATTGTAATTATATCAACTATTGCCTGTCTGGAAGTTGAAAACAGATTTTTGCTGAAAAGTTTTGCACTAAGTTAGGGTTTTTTTAATGTAAATTTCTTGACTGTACTCTGTCATTTCCATGCATTTTGATTTATTATGACATAAGCCTGAAAATTTCTGTTGCCATACTTTATAGGTTGCTTGCTACAAGAAGTTGCTCAACACAAATTTGTTTGTGTAGGAACTAGTATCGAAGATTGACATAGATCTTCTTCACATGATGTTGTAAAAACTTATTTTATATGCTGTCTTTAATATACAGTATTACAAGCACTTTTATGAAAAAAAAAAAAAAGACAATTTTAGTATGGGATATAGTGAAAATAAATGGAAGATCATTCCAAAGAGGTGAAACATTACAAAAAGGGGGAGATACACAACAGCAAAGAATAACTGAGAAAGTATAATGTTTCATATGTTAAAATGAAAATAGCTTTTCTTACCTGCCTAGGAGAGCATAGGATAAAATTAGAAAGAGATATAAATATTGCATGGTTATATTCTGTGTGTTAATGTCTTTAGGTTTGGTGGATTTACCTTAAAATCTCTTCTATCCATTAAATGTGGTCTAAAGAGGAATATATTAAAGACAAAATATTATCTTGCTCTCTTTAACTGGTTAAAATTGTGTAAGAACTGTCTGCACCAAGAGGAAAAAGTTGAGATCAAGTTTGTAAAATCCAGAATTGTTTGGGCTTTACCACTAACCTTAAACTGCTTAGCTATTATTTCTATTTCCTCCCCAAATTTTCCTTTGCCATCACTCACTTTCTGTTTGCTCTTTGAATAAAGCTTAAGATTTAGATAAGAAGAATGAAAAAGAACTTTTTCATAAAAAAAGATGTTATCACGATTTATCCATAAACTCTTTAAGTTATAGAGCACCACTAAATGGGAGGAGTATATATACATGATAAGGAACTACTAAACAGAAATGAAATTCAAACTTTGCACTCATTCACTTGGCTTATGCTAATAATTGGAGTTTTCCTTATGAACTTTAACAAATTGACTCTGCCCTTAATAAATTTTTTATTTTTCAGATTAAGAAACAAAGGTAGAAAAATTAGAAGTCAATATAAGAACACTACTAATAACATTGTAATGACAAAAATTAATTTCAAGACAGAATATCAGAAAATATGAGAAGTTTTGATTTTTCATTTGTTGAAGACCTGATAATTATCATGAAGTGTGGCTAACATGTTGAAGGAGGTGATTCTCCCCCTCTACTCTGCTCTCATGAGACCCCACCTGGAGTACTGTGTCCAGCTCTGGAGTCCTCAGCATAAGAAGGACATGGACTTACTCAAGTAGCTCCAGAGGAGAGCCATGACTTTGGTCAGAGGGCTGGAGCACCTCCCTTATGAGGACAGGCTGAGAAAGTTGGGGTTGTTCAGCCTGGAGAAAAGAAGACTCTGAGCAAACCTTATAGCAGCCTTCCAGTACTTAAAGGGGGGTACAGGAGAGATGGGGAGGCACTCTTGATCAGGGAGTGTAGTGATAGGACAAGTAGTAACAGTTTTAAGATGAAAGAGGGTAGATTTAGATTAGATATTAGGAAGACATTTTTTACTGTGAGGGTGGTGAGACACTGGAAGAGGTTGCCCAGAGAAGCTGTGGATGCCCCATCCCTGGAGGTGTTCAAGGCCAGGCTGGATGAGGCTTTGAGCAACCTGGGCTAGTGGAGGGCGTCCCTGCCCATGGCAGGGGGTTTGGAACTCGATGATCTTTAAGGTCGCTTCCAACCCTAACCATTCTATGATTCACTGTTTTTTATTTTACAGCTCTCTTCAAAGTACTTTTGTACTGCACTGTACTTTTTCCAAGTATGAGATTGCTGTCCTTTGCTAGTTGTGAGTTTTCCCTGAAGACTACAGATAGCACCTGAGGTAGCAAAACAGAATTCATCTGACAAGGGAAATATCATTCAACAGACAATGTAGGCTACGATGTTCTGAACATTTAGGAGGAACAACAACAACAAAAGGCAGCAGTTCCCATTTCTGTGCAAGTCAGCAGTCCTTATATTCAGCTGCAGTAGTAGCTGCCTTCCACTCCTGTGCTGTAGGCAAAGTATATTTTTATCAGTCACTCTGCATTTGTACTTTGTCTTGGATCTAACCTAGTTAGACTTGATTGACACCCACCTTATTTGAGAAAAACCTTAGTTTAGGTTCACTGCAGGACAGGCCAGGACAACTACAGACTGTCTCAGAGCCTTTTCTTCTGAAAAAGGTACAAGAAGTCAAAAATCTAGCTTCAAACTCTTATTCTAAAAATGTTGATGGAACTCTTTGACATTGAGAAGGAAGTGGTGGCTGATGGCCTGTGGCAGTGGGCAAGGAGTTTTATTCTTTGATGAACATGGAAAACTTAGCTGCAATTAAAAGAAGGATTAAAGTGTATTCACTAACATTTATTTAGTAACAGAGGCATCGATGATAGCTGCTTTTACTCTCCTTTGGCTTCTGGCTCAGCTGCAGCAGGAACAACACAGCACGAGAACATGTGGACATAAAAGAACAGTGGGAAATATTCAACAAAGGAAAACAGCAAGTAAACAATACCAAAGCTAAGCAAATAAATAAAAGGAGGTATAAAGCTGACTGAATAAAGCAAAGTGCTAAATAAAATATACAAGAAAACCGAAAACAAATCAAAAGCTTTTAAGAGACTCAGTTACCATGGGAGCATTTTCTAAAGTAGACAGTGCAACAGAAAAATAGGGTTCAGACTTACCTCTGAAACAAGTCCATAAACGGGGCCTTTTTAAGAGCCACAGACAGACAAGTCTTGTAGAGATCCTTCCACCCATTTCAGCCATTAATTTCCTTCAGTGTTTGTATGTATTTTTCTAACACAATACAAACTGGTCATGAATATTTGACTCAGAACAGAACCACAGGTGAAAAAAGAGAGTCACGCCCAAGAACAGCCAATAGACTTAGTTAAGGGTAACCAATAATCTGGTGACTGAAGCAGTTAATGTGAGATGAGGGTGATGTAAACAGGTTCTCAGAGCTGGATGCTAATGTGACGATAATAGAACTCTTTCCTCAGTAGCCTCCCATTCCCCAACTCCATGTCATGTCTGGACAGGCTCTAAGACAGAGAAAAAGATCACACACATGTACACACACCTGCTACTGTAGATATAGTCACATCTTTGTGCTGGAGGAGGTGGTGCGAAGTCACAGAGCTTTGAGTTACAGCTCGGAAGGCAAGACACAAGAGAAGGAGCCTGAAGACAGAATAATCAGTTCTGCCGTCTTGATAAATACACATCTATGGATGCCTATATATGCATCTTCCAGATCATATGGGACCATGTTAGCTGTCGTTCTGCTTTTTACTAGATCTTGTTTCTTGACTGTTCTTCCTTCCTCCCCTAAAACAACTGAAAACACCACTAAAATTTTATAGTTTTTGTCTGTCTCCTTTTTTGAAACTTCCAAACTGTAGCTAGGGCTGCCATGTAAAAATATGTTATGAGTTCACAAGGAGCACTGCAATACCAGGAGTATTAGGAATTCAGCCATATTTCTTGAGTATGGTTATGTGCCACGTAAACTGCAGAGATCCTGATGCTGCGTTGCATAAGGAAAAGCAGGAGTTTTCTTCACCTTGACCTGGGCAGCACTGATACACTACTGAATGGCTTCCTCTCCAAAATGCGTGATTCTCTGCAGTGCATGTGCCACAGTCACTAACGTGTATTTTTTGAAGAGACTATTTTTATCTTCTCAGGATAAGTAAGTATATTTTTAAGAAGGACTGTAATGGATACCTGTCTCTTTCAATGCTTCTGTTGTCTTATGTTCCTATCAGGACAAGCATCTAAGAAATACTCTTAAGATTTCACAGCTCAGTTCCTAATATTACTAATCCTAATGTCTTCTATTTGGTCAGGGGTGAGACTACAGAGAAAATATCTCTTAATTGCAGAGAATTTTCCAGTTCAAAAATGACAACTAATTTCCAGTTTCACTCATTTTGTGAGACAATTTCTGCTCCTCTTTCAGAATGGATTACCTAGTGGTTAACGAGGAATGCCCTCATATTGCTGCCTTTCTACCAGGTGACATTCCGAGAGATGTCTCTTTCCTTTATTTACAGAAAATTTTTAATGAATTTTTAGAAACCTATTTAGCTTTGAGAGCTCTATTTCTAACAAATACGGTTGAAATTCACTAACTACAAGTTTAATAGAGGCAGCAGGGGAATAGTGCACACACATGCACATACGTATACACACTAGTGGAACTCTTTACTCCACAGGAATTCAGTTTGACAGTCCTAGATTTCATCATTAAAATAATGAAAAAGACTAAATTCACGTCTATTTTACCAGTATCAAATAGACAGAGAACCTCCAGATTCTAAGACATCAACTTTTTCTCCATCAACATTTTTCTAGTCAGCAATATATTGCTTTTTTTATCTTTCACTGCTATATCAAATAATTTAGAAATTGTCATTTTTTTTTCTCATAATCCCTGTTTTGACAAAGTTTCTAAGATGCTGGAGAGACACATACACACATAAAATTGCCTTTGCAGTACGGTCTTTGAATCTTTTAAATTAAATGTCACTGTTACTTTTATTCATTTATCCTTTTAAATTTGATTATGATAATGCAAATATTATTAACTCAGTTGCACAGGGAATTCAACTGAAATACCCTAAGTTCTCTTAAAAGGCATGGCTGAATACGGATTTAAAATCATTATATACCATAATTTATCATTTTATTGTCTCTGCTTTGCTTGACTGCACCAGTTTTCCTAGCTGGTTTGATGTTAGCCTTGCTCATCATGTTATTTTCTATTGACAACTTGAGCTGCCATGAAAGTGTAAAGAATGATGATGTCCCTATAAACTTTTCTAATAAACTCAGTTACAATTGCACTTAAGCTTCATTTATCCAGGCACCACGGCAAGCATCTAAGCCTTGTTGGTTAAAGAGCAACATGCTAGAGTTCACCTAACAACCACCAATATGTAAGGACTGCAATCTATGGAGTCTTTTGCGCATATAATACTAAACACCTGTAAACATAATCCCTCTTTGTTTGGCAGAAGTGTCCTTTGTTTGGATCTTGTAATCAAGATTCTGAAAAGAGGTGTCTTGGAGAGCTATTTGTAAATTCAGTAAGATTCATTTGAATTCCATGCATCATATTCACTATGCAGTCCTTGTAACATTAGCACTGTTCATCCTTTAGCTCAGTTCAGCATATATGCTTCTTTTGATTTTACAAACTTATAATCATTTAGATCTAAACTGTAAACTCCTTTTGTTTACCTTTGTTCATGCATATGGAGGAGGCCTTACAACAGTCTGTAAGGCTTTGTCTTTCTAATTTTTTTCCTCACAGACTCTGAAGGCATTCTAAGGAGACTGCACTGCCATTACTAGCAAAATCTGTAAAACTTACTTGTTAACAAGACACATATAAAAATGTTGGCAAGGGGACAATATATGTTTTATTTTGATAATGCTACTTCTCAATTTGATAAAAGCAAGAAAGTGCACTTCCAATTGCCTTAGGTGTTGTGAATAACCACACAGAGTAAGAAATATCACCTCTGTTCTTAGGTTCATTTTTTAGAAAACAATAATTTTCTTTTATTAAAAATAAGAGTATCTACACATACCCAAAAGCGATATTCCAAAGCCCATTGTTATACAATTCCTTTTCTGTTGCGTAAAGCTTTCTGCACTGTAGGAAAATTGGTGAGTGCAATAAAATGTCCTCTATCAGTCTTTGTCATAACCCATTGCTTGTTTCCTTGAGTATAGTGTATAAGCCAGCCAGAAGGCAATCTTTCTTTCCTTAGAATGATAACAGCAGCGATCCAGACTTTGTATTGCAGCTGTCAGAAGTTCAAATAAAATGTGGACAGTAGATGTCATCTACTATGTTCTGGGAGGAGATAGTAAATCCTATTTAGCCATCTACGCTTTCCATGTCAATTTTCAAAATCTTAAAACTAGTCAGGGGAACACGTATGAGCCAATTTTTTAATTCACCATGGTACATACGTATTCCTGTTCCCATATATATGTGACCCATACGCATAATTTTACTTATGATAATATATTTGCACCTGCAATCATCATAGTTATGTTTGTAGTTTAGACACATTTTTTTCTCACATTCTTAAGTGTGTTGGCAAATGCAAATTCTTTTAAAAATCACATAATAGTCTCCAGAAACGCTGCACACTATTTACAGGTGTTTAAATAGGCATAGAAGATAGCATGCTTCTCCATAGAGTTACTTGAGTTAACACTACTATTCACTTAGGATTCAGATATTGTGCATTCACTGCACCAGAATGGGAGGAATAAGGCAAGTAAATTATGCAGTAGGTATTTAAAATTTTATGAGATAAATAAATATATAAATATTTTTGCTGATAACAATAAAGAAAAAAGCTAACATATTTGCATATACATCTCACATTATAAAAAAATGTGTAAAACAGTAGACACAACGATTGTTGTTGCAAGACCATTCAAGTTGTTAGTTTATAGAATTTGATTTAGTGGGATAAGTCAAAGGATGGAGTATTTGGGAGGTGAACTCTGTGTGTATCCAGAAAAAGTCTGTAAAAGTTTACAAAAGTCAAAGTCCTGCTTATAAAATAATCACACAGGAATTAAATAGTAAGCACATCTATTGCTAGAGGAACAGTTTTGATTGCAGTTCAGAAAATTAAGTTATAACCTAGTAAAATTAACTTTTTCATATCGTGTTTTAGTAGAAGAAAAATTGAGTACCCTTAAAATTGGAAGGCTGTAAAATAAATATTCCAAATTACATTTGAACTGATATTACACACTCATCATTTTGATTATGTAAAATAGGAGAGAAAAAGCATGAAAGAGGATAGATATACCCCTAGAAAATGGTTAAGAGGCTTTGCATTCTAGGTAAATTTTACCAAATCACTATTGAATGTCTAGCTGCAGTCTGATTTTCAAAAAGACATAGAAGGATATTTTGTCATAAGACAATTTTAGACATTTTAGACTGTACCTCAGCAGTTACACAGATCATATGACTTGTTCATTGTCATTCAAAATGTCTGTTGCACATGAAAAAAATAACTTAGAAATCATATAACAGCAGTCTCAAGCTCCCCAAAAAAGATAAAGATGGATGATTTTTCAGACTGACAGGGATTGGTAAGAATTTTGAATCGTACGAGTGACTTCACTGGGGTCTGTTTAGATAGCAGCCCAGGGAAATGTCTGAGGATGACAATAATTTCACCAAGGTCAACTCTGCACCTCTGAATTTGCTGAACTGGAGCACTAAAAGGCTTCATCCCAGCAATGTGTTGTCAAGGTACCGCAGGTAATACTTTTAGTAAAAACTATTTTTTGCAGTGTTTCTAAGAAATTCCTGTGTGTTTACCTTTCTGTTTCCTTTTCATCTAGGGCCTGACATGGTACTTAGAACACATCGTGCATAAACACTGCAAAGGCTTGGTTAAATACAATTCTTCCTTTTGCTGAGTGATAGAAATCCCAATATAGATTGCCTATACTTTTCAATTAACTTGAAAGCCATTCTGTTGACACCAGTATGAGAGGTTTCTATGCTCCTCAGGCAAGAAAGTATGCGGAACGCATAACAACATTTTTCCCAGTAGCTGCTGATGAGCTGTATATCTTAGAACTTCAACAGATGCAGAAAAGCCTTTTACAAAGGCCAAAACCTATTCTTCATTTACAGGTGTCCTAGTTTCAGCAGAGACAGGGTTAACTTTCTTCATAGTAGATAGTGTGAGGCTGTGTTTTGGATTTGTGCTGAGAAGGAGGCTGATAACACGCTGATGTTTATAGTTGCTGCCAGGACAGCCAAGGACTTTCCAGCTTCTCTGCTGTGCCAGTGTCTGCAGGGGCAGGAGAAGCTGGGAGGGAGCACAGCCCCAGTTACTAGCCTAGGATTCAACCTTGGGTTTAGGACTGAGACCCAGATTGGCCAATGGTCTGTTCCATATCATGCATGTCATAACCAGGATATATATGAGAGTCTGTCTAGAAGTTCTCTCTCTTGCTCCTGTTCTCTCTCTCTCTCTCTGGGTCACCCTTCTCTCAGAGTTGTCTTGCTGTCTTGGCTGGCTCTCATTTTCTCGCACACTTGGGCTCTTATCTCTTTTCTGGGATTGTGGTTTCGGGACTCTCCCTACTCCAGGATCATTAGTCAGGAACAGGCTGAGCCTTGGCCAGTGGATGATGATCAGTTTCACTGTGTATCACTCA
>NW_010123876.1:0-1368 GCF_000699245.1 Pterocles gutturalis
CCCCCCCCCCCTCTGCTCCGCTCTGGATGGACCCGGGGAGTGCAGCAGGATGCTTTGCAGCTACTTTATGGCCTTAAGTTCCCTTTCCCACCCCACTGCTGTGCCCTTGCCTCTTCATGTGACGATGTTTCTGGATGGTCACATACAGACTCAATGAGCATGGCAAACCCAGAACTCATTTCACTGAGGCTCTATGCACAGCCAGCAGCAAAGTCAGTTGCCGTACAGGCACCTCCTAAGCTCCCAAAGTCCCTCACTCTCCCCCTAAAATAATTCCCAAAATCAAACCTGTTCTTTGCGAGGAGACCTCGGCCACGCTCTAAGCCGACGAGCTGTGCCCGGGGCCAGGCTCAGCGTGTGACCAGCGAGGCTGGGGGTCCGAGGGGATGGAGCTGGGAAGTGCTCTGCCCTCCTCCTGGGTATGGAGCCACAGTCGCTCACAGAGCCCAGGGACCTGCCTCAATGAGCCTAAGGTTAGGCTGATTTTGATCTTCTTGATAGCCAGACATTTTGACTTGATTTTTTTTCTTTCCTCCTTCTTCCCAGCCAGAAAGATGTCCAGCCATTAGTCTGCCCATGCTGCTTTCCTCATCTTGAAGTGAGCTGGTGGCTGCTGGGAGGCTGGGTGGATGGATGGCTGGATGTCCAAGATCCTCAGACTCACCATGAACTTGCCCAGAAGCAATAGGCAGCTTTGCCCTCTAGTGCCGGGTGATGGCTCAGGCCAGGCTCAGCGGCCAATGTTCTAGGACTGGAGACTGAAACAAGCATTGAAAGCAGCTGGCTTCTCCCCACGGGGTCACTGCTGCCCTCCAGCCACAGCTCAGGTGCCAAAGGTGCTGGGGTGGGATGATTACGCCAGTGAACACATGCAACACGGTGTGAGCTTTGCTCTGCTGAGGAAGGGACTGGGGAGCCATCCAGAAGCCATTGGGCTTAAGGAGCATTTATTAGCACCACTGAGTTGTGCAAACAGCAGCCTCATTTTCCAGCCTGCTATGAGCTAGATCAGGGCAAAGTCCAGAGATTAAAGGTCTGGATTTGTCCCCTGCTTTCCTGCACCAAATGAATAATAGAATCATGGAATCACAGGATGGTTTGGGCTGGAAAGGACCTTAAAGCCCATCCAGTGCCACCCCCTGCCATGGGCAGGGACACCTCCCACTAGCCCAGGTTGCCCAAAGCCTCATCCAGCCTGGCCTTGAACCCCTCCAGGGATGGGGCATCCACAGCTTCTCTGGGCACCCTGGGCCACTGCCTCACCCCCTGCACAGGAAAACATTTATTCCTAATCTCTCATCTAAATCTGCCCTCTTCCAGTTTAAATCCATTACCCCTCATCCTGTCACTGCATGCCCTTGTAAAAAG
>NW_010123876.1:1467-10333 GCF_000699245.1 Pterocles gutturalis
GCCCCCGACGGGGCCCGCCCCCAGCCTCTGACCATCTCTGTGGCTCCTCTGGACTCTCTCCAACAGGTCCAGGTCTTTTTTATGTTGGGGTCCCCAGAGCTGAACACAGCACTCCAGGGGGGGTCTCACCAGAGCAGAGTAGAGGGGGAGAATCCCCTCCCTGAAATGAGTCCCCAGGCCTCCAGAGGAGAAGTCCCAGAGCGCCTGTGGACCCAGATGTTTTGCTCAGGGGGATACACCTTGTGCAAGGGAAAGCAAATCCTGTGGGCAGAGCTGAAGCTTAGAAAGGGAAAGATGACTTGTCTGAAATAGAGGGAAAAAAGCCTGTGTGTGCATGTATGACAGAGGGAGAAGAGAGCGAAAGCAAATTAGATTTCTTTCTTTTATTATACAGGGTTGTATGTACAAGGTCACCTTTCTCCCGAACACCAGCATCACAGTCAGTTCATAGCAAAAACTGCAGCTCATCTCTCAAAAGCCTAGAAAACAGCTCTACAACGGCTCAGTACAACACAACGGGTCAATTGTACAGGAACCGGAAAAAGGTAGGGGAAAGCACGGTTATCCCTTTAATCCCTCATGAATTATTTGAATCTAAGAAATGCAAAGAAAACATTGTGCTTCAAGAGCCATGCCTGCTCTGGGATGGCCCTCGGGGGATGAAGCGTGGACCCCCAGGACCTGTTTTCCCCTTCACCCTTCCAAGAGAGATGCTGTAGATGAGGTCTGGCTTTGAGCGCTGGAGCAGAAAGCGGGACCCCCCCCTTCAGAGCACTCTGTCCAACCTGGGGGCCACACGGTTTGGGGGGGGGAGTTTGACCCAGGAGAAGCAGTGGACCCCGGTCCGGATTCAAAGCACTGATGTGAGTGTGTGTGGCTTGGAGGGGAGACGGGCAGGACACGTATGATCTGAATAAAGTGCTGCGTGAGTTTCAGTCCCATCTACCCCCGAACTCAGAAAAACCGGAGAAGCCCATGAAGGAGGAACGAACAAGAAGAGAAAGGCTGAGGGACCTCTGGGGTGTTGCGGGGTCAGGGGTCCCCCCGCTAAGCCCTGTGCAGGCCCGCAGGACGTGGCTCAGGTCTAAAGCAGCTCGAGTTTGGGCAGGTGAGGAGGTGCTCACAGACCCACATGCACCGTGCTGGAGGTGTTCACTGTCACCTGCTTCGTTCTGGTCGGAAAAACTGTGCCGCTGCGCAGACCCGTGGCACTGGCGATGGGGCACAGCGTGGGGTCGGGAGCAGGAGCCGTGGGGAAGGGGCTGATGTCTCTGGCACTGGCTGGAGAGGCGGGGGGGTTCCATCCCTGCAGCGGGTCCAAGAAAAGGGGCTCATCCACACCTGCTCGCACCCCCTTGCTCTGCAGCAGAGACTTGCTCAGCCTTCACACGGTGGTTTCCCAGTGGAGAACGAGGAGATCAAACCGGTGGAGGTGACATGTGCTTTGTTTCTCCTGCCTGGGAGCATTTGCCTTCCTGCGGGCAGCTTCCCTTCCCCTTCCCCTCTGTTCGGCAGCGGCAGAGCACAGCACACGCTCCAGCTCCGGCTCCTTTCCACCTGGATGTGACCGTGTGCCCACGGCAGCGCCCGGGGCAAAAGGGACAGGACAGGAGGTGAGCGTTTTGGGAGGACAGCTCACCCCACACCCTCTCCCTCAACATGACCTTTAGCGTGAGAACACAAATTGTCCAAACTGAGACAGTACTTTTCCCCCAGTTAGCAAATGCTCTGGTTCTCAGCACAGAAAAAAAAAAGTCTTTATTGGGTTCAGCTTAGTTTTCCCTCCTCTCCTATGAAAAGCTCTCTGACTCCTTGGGTGACCCAACCGCTCTCCTGTTGGTCAGTGATGGTTACGGGTTGTGCAGGGTTTGGTTCCAGCCACTGCCGGCTGCAGAGCTCCGAATCCATCGCGTGGGGTAGTGGGGATTCGCTGGGATGATGAGTTTTTCTTGATCTTTGCTTTACAGACGGATGGAAGATGTCGGACCGTGTTTCTCCTTTCGAATGCCAGGTAGAGACGACAGCAGCACTTCGATTCAGCTTGTCTTGCTCAACATGCCAGGACAGGGTTTAGCCTCGTGCTTTCCTCCCGCTGTTGCTCATTGCTGTTCCGAACGGGCTGCAAGGAGAGAGGAAAAAAACTTTAGGAGAGTGAGTGAGGAGCTGATCAGTGACCCAGCCGAGCAGCCAGGCTCAGTGCGAGGGCAACGCAGCGGATCAGTGGAAAAGAGCAGCCAACCCCCCCGCCAACACGCATGGAAGGAAAGGTTTTCCTCAGAAACGGCCTCTAAAAAGCAGCATGTGAGCTGTACCTGGTTACTGTAGCCTGGCATCCTCCGCATCTGTGTAATGGCTGTTCTCCTGGAGGGAAAAGGGAACCAGAAACAGTAAATCCCCGTGTGAGCATCCCTCCTGCCCTGCCCGCCACATGGTGACACCTCCCACACGGTGACCGCGCACGCTGCGAGCCCTGGCAGGCTGCTGGGTGCGGTGGAGGGGCTAGACCCACGCCTGGCGTGGCCCATTGGCTGGGGTTCTGGCAGGCACAGTCCCATGCAAAACCCCCAGCTTTCCCCTGGCTCCTCACTCTGGAAGGGCTCTGCCAAACAGCCCTGGGATGCGCCATTCCCTCCTGGATTTTGAAGTCTAGCTCACTGAACCTCAAAGGGACTGGGATGGAGTTAAGCCCACCTTCCCTTGTGTAAAGCCAAATCTGGGCTACAGCAGAGCCCGCACCTCCCGTGGGCATGTCCCAGGGAAGGACTTGAGCCTGTGGCACGAGGTGCCTTGCTCAGGCTGGATGGCGAATTTCTGCACGGCCAGGGTAAGTCCGCACTCAGCACTTTCATAAAGATTACCATGTGTGCTTGCCCAGCTCATGCCTTGTTGTAGCGCTGTGAGAAGTTAATTTGGGACCTAGGAATGGCCTGCGCCAGGGAACAGGCCGGGAGCTGCCCAGTGACGCCAAGGTGCCACCAGTCCACAATGGCAAGTTGTGCACGATGTAATGACTCTGCTGCTGAACACAGCAACTGGTCCCAGTTTGCAGCAGAACTCATTGTCCAGAACGATACCCCTCATGATATTTGTCACTCCAAAGGACACGATGACAGTGCTGAGCAGGGAAAGCAGGGCTGTGCAAGTCCCCCTCCAGGAACCCTTCTGCAGGGCAGGGCCATTACAAGAACCAGGTGCTCAGCAGTAGCATTCTGGCTCCTGCATCGGGCAAATTTTGTGGTGAACATTTTAGAGACGTGAATATTTTAGAGCTGTGAATATTTTAGAGGTGGTTAATATTTTAGAGATGAACATTTTAGAGAAAGGGATCCAGGAGATGTCTGCAGGGGATGCTAGGTGAAAGGCAAGGGAGCCCAGTCCCACCTTGGGTACCAGCAGGCTGGTTTACAGGGCACTGGGAGAGAGAAATAGATTTTTACAGTCAGGAAGACTAACAGGGTCTTTGCAGAGACCCCACAGGGGAAAAGCTGCAGGACTGCAATGCATGAAGAAGGGACAAGCTGGAGACTCCGCTCAAAGGAGCTGTGGATGGAGAGTCCCAAGAGAGGGAAGTCAGGAGGCTCATGACTTCTGGCAAGAGAACAAAGGCTCCTTCTCTGCAATTTCAGAGACGGGAGGGCCCTGGGAACAGGCTCTTTGGGAAAGCCAGGTCAGGTTGTGTGTGCTCTGGGCAGAGGAACAGCCCAGACGCAGAGGGATCTGCCTCGGAAGAGGTGCTGAGTCAGCTGAGAGGTGTGGGTGAGGCTCAGGGGACAGACCAACACGGGTGACACCATGGCAGGCATCTGCTCCAGGCCCCCGGTACAAAGTCTCCTCTGGGTGGCTGGAGGAAGCCTCCTGATGGCAGGTCCTGGTACTCCTGGGGGGCTTCACCCACCCTGGCACCTGGAGGGAGGGTGGCAGGGCTGGGTGCAAGCAGCCCAGGAGAAGTCCTGTCAGCCAGGAGATGTCTGGAGAGCATCAAGAACACTTTCTTGACACAGCTGACTGACCAGCTGACATTCTTCTGGACTGTTCCTGATGACAAGGGAAGAACTGGTCAAACATGTGAAGATGGAGAGAAGTCTTGGCAGCAGTGACCGTGAGACTGTTGAGTATCCTGACAGAAGTGACCAAGATACAGAGCAGAACCAAGTCCCCAAACTTATGAGAACAGATTTTGGGTTGTTCAGGGATCTGCTTGGCAAAAATCCCATGGGAGCCTGCTCTGGAGGCCAAGGAGGCCAGGGCACCCGGGCCAGCTTCAAGGACACCTGCCTTGAAGCACACGAATGGCCTGTCCTGATGCCGGTTGGGTAGATGTGGCAGGAGGGCAGTGTGGATGAACAGCAAGCTCCCAACCTAGCTTTTTCCTCCACTAAAAGGCAGAACCTAGGAGATGGAAAGCAGAGCTGAGCCACCCAGGAGCAACATAGAGCCATCCCTCCAGTGTGCAGGGATGGAGTTAGAAGAGCACCTGTAGGTACACCAGCAGGCAAAGGGAGGCTAAGGAAAGTGTAAGCTCACTGCTCCATGGGGCAGGGGACCAAGGGTCCTAGTGACAAAGCACATGGAAAGGGCCAAAGGTTCCTGCCTTGCTCAACAGGTTGCCCAGAGAAGCTGTGGATGCCCCATCCCTGGAGGGGTTCAAGGCCAGGCTGGATGAGGCTTTGGGCAACCTGGGCTAGTGGGAGGTGTCCCTGCCCATGGCAGGGGGTGGCACTGGATGGGCTTTAAGGTCCCTTCCCACCAAAACCATTCTGTGATTCTCTGATTCTATGAACTGTGTCTTTCCCACTTGTGATGGATGCACTCCTTCTGTTTGAAGCAGGCTTTGGTCCAGGCAGATGCTCAGCACGTAAGCCTCAACACAGTGAATCCTATTGTGCAAGGATATCAGTGGGAACCCAGCACCAAAACAAACAAAAAAAAAAACCTGGTTTGACTGCAGACTGGGCTGATAAGCAGCCGAAACTGCATGAGCACAGCGGAAAATCTGACTATGGATCGACCGCTTTGTGCTATAAGGACCTGCAGCCAGCGGGGCCGCAGAGCTCTCCCTCCCCAGCAGCTGGCTGTGCGATGGCATCCACCCCTCGAGGCTGAGAGATCCCTCACCTGCCACAGGCATCCATGGCTTGGTAAGTGACATTTTTTGCATGCAAGTAACATTTAAGGTTAGTAAGCTTACGTGATAATCATTGTAACCTGTATTAACTTGAAGTGTAGTAAATAGCAGAGCACTGACCACGAGTCCAACTGTACTTCTATATTTTACATCCCTAAATTCAGTGATTAGAACTCAGAATAAACTAACTAGTAGATCAGATCTGTCTGCGTGACCTCTGACTCTTCTCCTGCCACACCACCGCCCCTCGGAGCCAAGGGTAGGGAATGTTTTAGGGACCGGTGTGAGCACCGCGTCCATGGACAGCGGGTGGTGAAGGCTACAGCGATGTGTGCAAGCCAAGGAGATGTGGGATAAAGGACTCACTCCCCAGGAACTGGAAAGTCATCAAAACTGTTCAGTGTTGCAAATTTAGGAGCAAAATCTGTAGGATGGCTTTTGTGAGTCGCCTCACTGTGTTTCAGAGAACATCCCTCCAGAGGAACTGCCCACATCCACCTGCCCCACGCTGAGCACTTGTGAGCCCAGCTGATGCTGGCAGTAAAATATTTCTGACATCAGTGACACTTTAGAACCAGAGAGTTACAGCAGATAGAGATGGAAGAGACCTGGGATAGTCATCGTGTTCATCTATTCTTAATGAAGACCAGCTCTTCTTAAATCACTGCCAGCACATGTCTGTCCACTCTGTTTTCTTACCCCACTAAGGGCACAGGAGTCCACATTTTTTTGTTGACAGGCTGTGTGCTGCTTTATTATCATCAGCATCAGCAAGTTTCCCCCTAATTTCTACCATCTGTTTTCCTTGATGTAACCCAAACCTAGCCTTCCTTCTCCTGACTGACGCAGAGCTGGAGGCCAGCTTGTGCCTTTCTTCTTTATAGTGTCTGTTATGATGTCCCCCCTTAATCACCTTGTCTTAGATTTAGCCAGAGTCACCGACTTCACCTACGAGGCTCCAGAAAGTGAAACAGCTGACAGACCCTGTGTAGGTCCCTCATCCATCATGTCTAAGGTGGGGCAGAGTCGCAGAGCAGAGCACAAACAAGCTGGGCGGTGTTTTGAGTTAGAGCAGCGCTTCTGGCCATAGGCAGGGTGCTCTGCACACGCAGTGCAGTGCGGTCACCCCCGCAATGAGGGCTGAGGAGGACAAAAGGGATGCTGAGCTTCATCCTCCCATCTGCTGCTGCCACTGCCGGGGTGGGGACGGAGCGGAGCTGCTGCAGGGGACATTCAACGCAGGCTCAGAGGCTGCCCCGATGTGCCACAAGCCTCTGCGGGAGCCCTGTGCCGGCCAGCCCTTGCCCCCCAGCACCCTGCCGCCCTTCCCCTGGGTCTGGAGCGATCCTGTCTCAGAGGAGTGTAATTGGGGCTAAATGCCAGCGCTGCCACGGCAATACAGTGCCCTGGGTTACCCTGGCCAGCCCCAAACCAGGGCTCCCATCCAGATGCTTTTTAGGCACAGAGCTTGCTCACTGGGTTGACTGGGAGTGTCTGTGTCGGGGCAGGACTAACGGCACCGGGGCTGATGTGTGCCTGACGCCAGCCCAGTGGAGGGCTGCCCTCGTTCCGGCTGTGCAGCACAGCGGGGGCGGCTTGCTCAGACCTTACCACCAGCTTTGTGCCATTTGGTGCCTGCCCAGAAGAAAGGGCGTTGCAAATTCACCTTGTTAGGAAGGGGCAGTTAATACACCATGACCTGTCTTTGCTGCATGTTTCAATGCATCTGAGAATTACTTGGGAGCAGAGCAACTTGTCTGAACTATTAAGCAAGGCCAGGCTGGATGAGGCTTTGGGCAACCTGGGCTAGTGGGAGGTGTCCCTGCCCATGGCAGGGGGTGGCACTGGATGGGCTTTCAGGTCCCTAACAACCCAAACCGCTCTGTGACTATGAAATCAAGGATAAATGTGGTCTGACTTTCAAGAGCCAGCCATGTTTCTTTGGCATCTCCACATGCATCTGCTAAGTCAATGCTTTGGCAAGCAGAACAGTTTGAAAGAACAAGCTGTGAACAATCATGGGATTTAAACACAGCAATTGCTTTGGAGGAAGGAAAAATGATTTTTCTGGGGATATAGTTAAGTTCCAGTAGAACGGTGGTGCATTACTGAACTCCTCTGGCTGGAGGGCTGCACTACTGAAACTCTCTTACCAGTTCATCTTCACACTCATCCCGTGCGAGACCCTCTTCCTCCCCCTCGTCCCCGTTCAGCGGCTCCTCCGTGTTGACCTCTGCCTCTGATGCCGTGTCTTCCTGCGAGATTTCGCTTTTGCTGCCATCCGCCTTCTTCCGTACCTCTGTGACAGCAAGAGCCAAGCCACCAGGATCAGGGGGTGGCAATGTCCAGAGCCTGATGACACTAACCCTGTGGACCCCAAATTCAGTCGGTAGCTAAATAATGGATCTAGGGTTTTTTCTGCAATGGGAAATTTTTACTGATTTTGAGGAAGCTGCCTGAATGCAGCCCTTGAGAGGGCAGAGCAGGTCATCGTTCTGCATCCCTCTGGAGTGAGGGTGGGAGGAAAATGGGATAGAATAGAATAGAACAGAATGGAATAGAACAGAACAGAACAGAATGGAAGAGAATAGGAATAGGAATAGGAAGAGGAATAGGAACAGGAACAGGAATAGGAATAGGAATAGGAATAGGAATAGGAAGGAACAGAACAGAATAGACTAGACTAGACTAGAATAGGAATAGAATAATAGGACAAAAAAGCCAACTGAAAAAAATACCAACTACAGAAAAAAAAATCTCATAATTTAAAAATCTAATTCTGTACTTTGGGGAATTTTGGCATTTAATTTTGGCCTATGGGTCCACGCTGGAAACTGGGGGTCGACACTTCACTGTCAGAGTGGGGAGGATGCTCTAAGCCGGACTGGTTTCAAGCCCAGCTGTGCAGGCACTTCCCTGCCCTCTGCCCATTGTCACCCAGCCCAGAGGCACCCGCGCCCAGCTGACCTGTGGAGAGCTTCTGTTCCTCGGCGATCTGCTCCAGCCGGCCCAGGAGAGCATCGATGTTGGATTTGATCTGTGTCAGCTCCGTTTTGATTGTTTGCAGCTCGCTGCACTTCACTTGGAGGAAGGCAGGAAAAAAAAAAGGCATTCAGTGCCCCACCGAGTGCCCGAGGCGCCTGCTGCACCCTCTGCCCAGCTCACCTCGCTGTGTGGCTTAAAATATCAACTAGAAACCCCACGCTAGGAACATACTCCTCACATGCTTGGGGTCAATGTGCGGTGATGCTCACACCTCGCTGCGTGACTCATCTGAGCTTGTCTGGGCTGGAAGGAGCCGCGGCGAGGGGTGCGCAGGGCATCCTTGGTGGGCAGGCGAGGAGAGGCTGGCTCTGGATGGAGCAGCACCGCGCCCTCCTCCACCCCAGCCATCACTGCCTGTGAGAGCACCGGCAGGGAAAGCTGGGGAGGTGGCGGGGGGCCATCTGCACCCAAAAAAGCCCGTGTGTCCACTGTCCAGGCACACCGTGGAGGCTGCCACCAGGCTCAGGGTGTACCTGCACCTTCCCCTGCTGCGTCCGCAGCCTGTGGGCTTCTGAAAAGTCCTCACTTGGGCTGATGTTTCCAGATTTTTTGGGTTTTTAAGGTTTTCCCTGGGAGCATCTGGCCCTGTCGGTGCATGGCTGGGGACGGGAGCTCCATGCCCACACTGGTCTCCCCCGGTCCGGTCCCATCTGCCCCACGCTCACACTCACGCTTTAGCTTGGCCGAGCTGTTGGC
>NW_010123876.1:10407-10685 GCF_000699245.1 Pterocles gutturalis
CACGGGAACCCGCCTGGGCACCGGAGAGACTCGGCCCCGGTACTCGAAGAGCCTGGAATGGGGGAGGAAGGATGGCAGGGCTGAAGCCCACCACCCACCCCACTGGGTGCCACAACCAGAACCCAAGCAGCGCCGGACCCCCTGCACCCCACCTTGCTCCCCACGGCAGAGCCCCGCAGCAGGGAAGCTCTGGCCCCGTAGGAAACCCCTTTGGCTGATGCCTCCCCACTCACCTGTCGTAGAAGTCGTCTCTGTAATAGTCATAGTCGAAGTCGTAG
>NW_010123876.1:10785-11066 GCF_000699245.1 Pterocles gutturalis
GTGACCCCTGTCCCCCCACCCAGCAGGACGTGCACCCTCGTCCTCCCGGTGTGAGGGCTGCAGGGAGGGGGCTGAGCCTGGGAGGAGGTTTTGGGGTGGCTGGACGCACTGGCTGGGGTGATGTTGGCAACAGCATGTTAACCTGGTTATCCCAAGGTGGAGCAAGAAGATGTGAGGGTGGATTAAACCTACAAAGTGGGGAGGGGAAACACCTGGTGGGGATGTTGCATTTGAACCGATGGCTGAGTCTGGGGAGCAGGGACCAGCCCCCCACCATCAGC
>NW_010123876.1:11128-12132 GCF_000699245.1 Pterocles gutturalis
CGTGCCCACCCTCATAGGATTTTTTTCCCATACCATATCTAATTGTTGGGGGAGAAGTCAGGAAGAAGGCGATATTTATTAATTTAACATCTTTGCTATTGAACATGTTTAAACCTCTCTCCTCCCAGCGAGACACTGCCCACGTCCTGTTTTCTTGACCTTGAACTGCATTTTAACCCAAAGCTGGAGCAATGCATTTCTCACTCCCTGGAGACCCAGTCGCCTGCTTTCTCTCTTGCTGCAGCTGGTTTTTCACAAGGTGACACAAACCAGGGGGTTACAGGGGGCAATCACAGCTCTTCGGAGACAAGACCCACCCCGGTGCTGCCTGATGCCCTGGCACACTCCCAGCAGCGGGTTAGATCATCGCTGCTGGACGAGCCAGCCACCCCCCGAGAAACACGGCGCCTGGGTCCCTCGTGTGCTGCTCACTGAACTAGTGCTGGTTAAATACAAAGTGATGCTGATGTTCCCTCCTCTGGCCCTGAACAAATAGAATGGTTATTGCAGCCCTTGAAAGCAAAGAGGCTGTCCTGCACCGTGAAACTTTTTGAAGTGGTTTATTAAACTAAAAAAAAGAAAATCTAATTGGCAGAAAGAGAGAGTGATGGGGAGAGGGGAGGGCTATAAGCAAGGAGGAACTGTGGTATGGGTACAGGGAAGGATGAGCACTCAAGGATGTAGCCAAGAGTAAATTTGCTGTCCTGCATCTTAGACCAGAAGTGACAAGAACGTGTGGCTGGCCAGGATGGCTGGTGGGAAGCATGGTTTGAACCAGAAATTCCAGGCTTGACCCAGGATGCCTGTCCTGCCTATGCTGGCACTGGGCTTCCCACCCAACGTTTAGTTTCAGTAACTGGCTGGTTTCTTAAATGTTTGGGTTTTTTTCCATGCTCCTTGGCAGCTCCTTGGGTTCCTCAGAAGGCAGCAGGTGGAGACTCAGCCTATGCCTGGGGGTCCCAAAGCACTCGGGATGTGTGATGGGTTTGCCCTTGGCTCGGGGC
>NW_010123877.1:0-2096 GCF_000699245.1 Pterocles gutturalis
CAAACACGTGTGGGGTGAGCGGAATTTGTAGATTTACTGAACGGCACGGAGGTGCTGGCTGGGTAACGGCACTGCACAGCCCAGTTCAGGTCTCCATCTGCAGCCTGGACACATCTCACCCACCATCTGGAAACTGGGAAATCTGAGCACAGGTTCTGGCCAAGATGTTTGGGGCTTATTTCTGGCTTTCATCCCCCAAATAAAGAGAGGAACCGAAGATGTCTGTGACCCCGCTGGGTCCCTGCTGTAGCCAAGGGTGGCAGCTGGCGGGAGGGCAAAGCACGGTGCTGGTGGTGGAGGGGCAGAGCTGGGGATGGGACCCCAACTGCCAGATAGGGGTGTTCATGGCCCCCCATTACCTGGACCCACAGGGCTGCCCTGGGCACACCCCGGCACCCAGCATTGCTCCAGCCCAGCAAAGCCAGGAGCCCCCAGCCTGTGCTTGGGCAGAGCTCAGGGAGCAGGGGTGCAGCCAGGGGGCTGCGGGGACCCCGGGGGGACACAGCCTCTGGCCATGCCCACGGCCGGGCACACGGCACCGCAGGTCCTGCCAAGATGCACTTTATCAGATCACCCTTCCCTTGGCACTCCCACGGCACATTTGCTCCCATTGTGGCCATCTCGCTTCTCCCCGGGTTGTTGTTATGAAATCTCTTTATCTGCATAAGGTTATTGTGCATGTCATTAAAAAAAAAAGAAGTTATATTGATAAATGTCAAATCTATCCCCTGAGTTGGCTCAACAATAGTTAGTTCTACTCGATGAACTCACCTGGTTCTCTGAAAGACCCTATTCAGTGTTTAATTGAATATTTGAATAATCTTTTCATTCCTGCAAGGAATAAAGAATGTTGTCCAAATAACATTGACTCACTTCATTTAGAGACACTGCAGCAGTTGCAAAGACTGTCCTGTGACAAAGCCTCCCATCACACATACAGATATGCCTGGGATTATTTCTATGCCCTCAAGTGTTCTTCCTATTCACAGCTGCTTTTGTTTGGGAGAAGCTGCTGATAAATTGCAAACGCTTAAGGGAATGTGGGCTATAAAAGCCTCTCTTCCTCCCCTCCCCAAGAGTAGCTGCTTCATGAATGTAAGTCATGAAATCGAATGATAGGTCAATCCATTAAGGCTCTATTAAGCCCTTCTGTAGAACAAAGCTAACCTGTGCCGTCCTCATAAATATTGCTATTTTGAGAAGCCCTAATTTTAATTAAATCTCTTTACCTGCTCAGGAGAGAAATCTATTTAGAACTCAAATGGCAGCTCTTGTGAGTGGGGCTTGGCTTTGATTGTGCTGTGGCAGAGTGGTAAATGTGGAAATTCTCTTGTTAAAGGCAATTACATCCTGCACATAATACACAATCCCATCCTCTACAGCTGAGCCTGCGAAGGGCAAATTACTCCAAGTGAGCTCTGCAATATGGAGAGAGAAAGTTGGATTTGGGGCAAAATGCCGTATGGGAAAATACAGCTCTTGGATTCCACGCCCTCCCTGGGAGCCACTGCTCTGGGGAAGTGGAACCTCAGGCACGCTCGGCACGGCAGCCACCGGTGCTGGCTGTGCTCCTGCTCTCTGTGCTGTGCCGTGCCGTGCCGTGCTGTGCCATGCCGTGCCGTGCCGTGCCACGCCGTGCCCCAGGACCGGCTCTCACGGTGCTGAGCCTGTGGGGCAGCAGCCAGGGAAGTTCCCAGCTTGGGGCACAAGCCCCACAGGCTCCGTTATTTCCCAGCCCGGCACTGTTTGTGCCACACCTTATCACTGTTTGAACAGCAGATTATCGCGTCTAATTCCAAAACAAGCCCAGAGGAGCAGAAAGCTACGGGAGGAGATGCCGCAGGTGCAGGACGGGATGGCAGCAGCTCCTGTGCCCTGAGACTCCCACCCTGCTCAGCCCCCTGGGGCACCCACGGCTGCTGGCTTAAACTGCTGATGGGACACGTCCACAGCAAACCCCAGTGAAACCCGTGGGTTCTTCAGCCCGTCCCAGCCCTGACCCCAGCCTGGATGAGAGCCCACGGGTGCAGACGTGCAAGTGCAGACCGAGGTGCTGGGACAGCAATGGGGTCAGGGGTGGCTTGGGATGGGGATGG
>NW_010123878.1:0-16663 GCF_000699245.1 Pterocles gutturalis
GTGAGTCTGGCAACCAGGGTTTCTGAAGAGCTAGGCTGTGAATTGGGACCGGGAGGACAAGTAAGATATGTCTGAATTACTTTTTCTAGTCTTAATCAAATGCAGGGGGCTGGATTGTTGGTACAAAGTGGAAACGTTATTTCTTACACAACCAAATAATTGGGTGTTATTTTTTTTTTGAAAAGGGCTTCTTGCTGTGTCAGATGTTTCTTTACAAACTGTCACCTTGTCACCCTTCAACCTCCGGGTATATGATTTTTTAAATTCTTCAGGGGGTGATTGAGAGCAAGAGTGTTTCATAATCATAGAATCATGAAGGTTGGAAAAGACCTCAAGGATCATCAAGTCCAACCGTCAACCCACACCCCCTGACTCACTACACCATGTCTACATGTTTCTTGAACCCCTCCAGGGATGGTGCCTCCACCACTCCCCTGGGCAGCCTGCTCCAATGCCTGATCACTCTTTCAGTGAAGAAAGTTGTTCTAATATCCAGCCTAAACCTCCCCTGCTGCAACTTGAGGCCATTTTCTCTTGTCCTATCTCTTTAGGGAAGAGGCCAGCACCCACCTCACTACAACCTCCTTTCAGGTAGTTGCAGAGAGTGATAAGGTCTCTTCTCAGCCTCCTCTTCTCTAGACTAAACAACCCCAGCTCCCTCAGCCGCTCCTCATACGACCTGTGCTCCAGACCCTTCACCAGCTTTGCTGCCCTTCTCTGGACCTGCTCCAGCACCTCAATGTCCTTCTTGTGGTGAGGGGCCCAAAACTGAACACAGGATTCAAGGTGTGGCCTCACCAGTGCCGAGTACAGGGGCACAATCACTTCCCTAGTCCTGCTGGCCACACTATTGCTGATGCAGGCCAGGATAATGGGGATGGTCAAACATTGGAGCAGATTACCCGGAGACAGTGGCATTTCTGTCATTAGGGATGGAGAACACTCCTCTGGATAAGGCTCTGAGCAATCCAGTCTGGTCTCGAGTGGGGCCCTGTTTTGAGGTAGGCCCCTTCCAGTGTAAGTTCTTCTGTTATTTGAAGAAAACGAAGCTCCTGTATGTTTTATGGTAGTCTATCTGTGAAACAATATTTTTGTCTTAAGCCTGCGAAGAAACCGTGAAAAGAATACTGACTTTACCAGGTCTTTGCTGCTCTGGAGAAACTTGGTTGTAGATTTTGGTGTATTTTCCCTTTCTTGGCGAAGGAAAGTGCATGTATGAAAAAAACGGTGCAGGTAGTCCTTCACCATACTATTTAATTAGCAACTTGTGCAGTGTCTTGAATCTAACAGTGCTTACATTTCACCTTGTTTTGAGTACCTCTAGCTTGTATACTATTTTAAGTTATTCTTATGTTTTTTTTTAAAGAATTCCCTGTGTGGATATCAGATTCGTATGGAATCAAGAACAGGAGAAGCCACCAGACTGTTGTACTGTACAACAGGTGTCCTGCTTCGGAAACTTCAGGAAGATGGTCTTCTTTCAAGTATATCTCATGTTATTGTAGATGAGGTTATCAGCTCTTACTGTTCTGTTCTAACTGTCGTTATTCTGGGCCTTGACTTGTACTAAGGTCTTACTGTAGGTATGTTTTTCTAATTCTAGGTACATGAAAGAAGTGTCCAGTCTGATTTCTTGCTAGTTATTCTGAGGGAAATCTTGCATAAGCGTTCAGACCTGCATTTGATTTTAATGAGTGCTACTGTAGACAGTGAGAAGTTTTCCAGCTATTTCTCACACTGTCCCATTTTAAGGATCTCGGGGAGAAGTTACCCTGTCGAGGTAGGCAGATGTTTCTTTGATAATTCAGGACACTTTGTATGCTTGTATACAGCGCCTTGTTAGTGTCTATAGGAAATAATACCTCTATTGTTTCTTTCTCACAAAAAATAAATATCTGAAGTGTCTGTTTCAAGGACTTGTAATCTTTTTCCTTTTTGGAAATATAGCTTCAGTGCTTTGAAGTACAGGGTTGTATTGTTTCTCCTGGTGGATTTCTTATTGATGAACGTCAGTCTCTCAGTGATGCTTTGATTTTTCTCTAATTAACCTAGAAAGGAAAGCATTAAAGAATTCCCCCCACCCCCCATGCAGCTTTGTCATTACACTCTTATGTATGTTTCTTATGCATGTTGTATAGGGTATGGTAAAAGTAATGTTAGCGATCGTGGGGAGAGGCCCATTAACAAGCTCGTAGCAGCTCTAAGTTTAGACTTTCAAAAATCGTAAAGTTGAAGTGGAAATTTGCAAGGTTTATTACAACTTTAAAAGGGAAGGGTGTACCCTGTTCAGCTTTGTATGTGAGCTTTAAAAATAACTAAAAAGGTGCTGGTTAGTTTTTGATATGCCTTGTATTTCTTTTGTGAATTTTCACTAAAGATTTTCCATGTGGAAGATGTGATTGAAGCAACTGGCTATGTTCTGGAGAAAGACTCGGAATATTGTCAGAAGTTCTTGGAGGAGGAAGAGGACGTAACAATAAATGTTACTAGCAAAGGAGGAGGCACTACAAAGTATCAGGTAAAATATTTCCGGTTTTGGTTTGGAAATTTTAATTTTTATTATTTTATCTTTTAAATTCCTCTTATTAAATGTGATTGGATTGTGCAATGCCAATAATCTTTCAACAGTTGATAAAAGACAGACACAATGGGACTGCTACAGTGGAAAGCAAATATTTATTAATGCTGCACCCTTATGCTTGTCTTTCCAACTCAATTATAGCTGCTTTGATTTTGCTATAATTGACACTGAGTTCTCTTGTACACATTCCCAGCTCTAGATCTATAAGCAGCAGCAGGGGAAAGCATTTAACCTTTTTCTCACAAGCAATTCTCCTAAGTAGTGAACTTAAGAACAGAAGAGGAAATGACATAGCCTTCTTAGCTGAAAAACTCCCAAGATCATCCAACTTGACATGCCAAATGAAATAACTTACATGAGATTGTGTAGAGCTTTTTGGTTTAATAGGCTGTGGTTGATCTTGTAGGTACTCTGCAGTGACAGCCATATATGCTTTTGGATCAAAATTCTTTAAGGGAAGAGTGTATGAATGCCCTCTGATTTGAAGCAACTTGGGCTGTTCATCTAGACTCTATATATTTTAGGTAGATACCTGTCTCTCTGACTTGCTCTCTCAAAATCTCTACAGGACCATTTAGGTTGGTGTGATCAAACACTCACGCATATGTTGAAAAATATGCTCTCATGTGCTCTGCTGATTTTTTTTTTTTTTTTTTTTTTTTCCTGAAGCGGTAGCTACCCCATACATCACAACAGCATCCTTTACTTGAAGCCCAGGTGCCCTCCTGAGTGTTCCTTCATCTTTGTGGTTTATTTCGGTTGAGCCTTAGGTACAGAAGGATGTCTGGTGGCAAGCTTCTTTTAGTGTGTTGATTAACAATTAAATAATTTACACGAGTGCCACTTAACATAGAAGCCTTATGTTAATTATGTATCTGTAAGATGTTTATAAACAATTTTAATGTCTGTAAGTTCTGCTAACTCTGCCTTCCTTCCCCTTTCCTCCTGCTCCAAAACACTACAGGAGTTGCCACCTAATTCACTCCAGGCATTCATTGCAACCATTAGTTGAGAAGGTTGAAGTGAGGGAGAGGAGCAAGGGGAGACTTCTTTCTTATATACCAAAATAGGAGTTTTGAAAGAAGAGTAGCCGCCTTGTTATGCCATTTTGAATTGGTACCACTTAGATGCCAGATACGGAGCTGGAAACGGTTTTCATCTGTAAAATAGACTGTATATAGTACCGCTTGCAGAGACTTTCATTTTTACTTTTTTTTGTTTTGATCTAGGTTGTCATTTAACAGTAGTAGATACCTATACGCAGACTACATAGGTGGCTGTGATTTAATCTAACTCTCACTGATTTTGGTGGGAAGTTAGTCAATTAAATGTCTCTTTATCTCAACCTCTGTTTTAAGAAACCTAAGTTAAGTGAATGACAAATTGACCTTCAGCTCTCTTACCTTCTTCTAAAACACTGAAAATATGATTTTATTTTTTTTCCTGCTTTTCTTTTTTAAGGAGTGTGTCCCAATCCAGTCTGGATCTGGTATTGATTTGGCTCCTTACTATGCAAAGTATAGCAGCCGTACACAGCAGGCCATCTTCTATATGAATCCATACAAGATCAACCTTGAACTTATTTTGGAGCTGCTTGCATACTTAGGTACAGTCTACTCCTTAAGAAGTTTGTATACTTGGGGCTGTCCTTTGGACTTCATTCCCGCTGTTTTCTACTGATAGTGAAGTACTTGACTTCATTCTTGTATGAAACGTCCTAAAAAGCGTTTACCACAGGGGCTAGAATTAGTTCTTGTTCTCAAGTGAAACTGTTTGCAAATGCATTATTGTTTTAACTATGTGCCTGTGCTCTAACTTTGCAGATAGAAGTCCCCAGTTTAAGACCATTGAGGGTGCTGTGCTGATCTTTTTACCAGGCCTTGCCCACATCCAACAGCTGTATGATCTCATTTCAACTGACAGAAGATTTAACCTGCATGACAGGTAATGCAGGTATTTTCTATAAAGTTAATAATTTAACTTAATAAGTTGTTTGTTGGGTTTTAAGGTCTGCTGTAAGGAAACTGAGGGTTATACCTTTGAGCTGTTTGTGTTACAAATGTGCTTTTATTATCTGAAAACGATACAAGCAAAACTGACACGTGCTTAGGAATGATACAGTAATAACTTTTTTTTTTTCTTTTGATTTTGTTTTCAACAAACTTAATCACAAGGCGCTCGACTACTTCTTTTCCACTTCTTAGGGTACGGAAGCTGCCATATCTGGGATATAGCTTTCTGTGGCTTACTGTTCACACATAGGTGACTACTTCCTGAGAAGAGATCCAGAGACAGGAATCTACCAAGAGAAATGGCATACGGTTGTAGTGACAGATAGGCTTGAAATTTGTTTTGTAGCTAACTGAAAGCTAGCAATACTGTGGCATAAAAAGAACATCTGCAGTCAAATTCTGAAGATTCATACATGGACTGAGATGTGAAGGTGTAGAGGAGAAGGGAAATACAAATCTCTGTGGCTGTCTCATCCCTGAAGGGGTTATTACTCAGGCTGAAAGTTGTATGTGTTTATAGTTCTGTGCAACGTGTCAGTAATGGTCCTTGTCTTGCAAGCACAATGTAAAGCATTTGAGTTCATGGACACCTAGTTCCCTTTTTTGCTAGGCTGTTGATGTAAGTTAACCTAGAGTTCTGCAGTAGTAGCATTTTTCCTGCATTCTTGCCAAATAGGAGGACAGCTCTATGAACTAATGGTGTTATCCTTTCTTGTTGTTTTAATAAAACACTGAAGCAGACCTTCATACCTAATCGTACAGTACAGTGTTTTACTCTTTCAAGTGTCCATTCTGGTTGCTTTCTCCAAACTGTTGTCATCATTCTGGTGTAATTTGGTAAGTGTATATTGATTAGTGTAATTTCTTGTTCTAGGCACCGGTTGATAGCTTTACATTCTGTTCTTTCAACTCAAGATCAAGCAGCTGCATTTACAATACCTCCTCTTGGTATTAGAAAGGTATGGTATATTTGGAAAGGCAAAGTTGACCACTGAAAGGAGCAATTTTCTGTGAGTGCAACTCTGAATTGTTTTAAAATCAAATCATACAAAATTACACAACAAGCAGTTGTTCTCACTGCAAAGAAACAGTTCTTCTAATTCAGTGCTCTGTAACAGATAGAAGCTACCATGCTATGAAAACCTTGGCAGTAATTGGACAAATTTTTAAACCTAGTATTTTTCTAAGAGCTTCTTTAGTTGTTGCTTTCTGGTATTTTAACTCTTTTTTAACCAATAACTATAGCTTTTATTTAGAAAAATAGTACTTTACTTACTGTGAAACTATTAAAATTGACTAATTTTAGCAGATACTAGGTAGTAATTTTGATGCATTATAAAACAAAAAGTGATTGTGAAATTCTGACGTAACTTTGGATTCCTGGGTAATTGGGAAGACTAAACTATTTTCCAAGTCATGTAGCTTTTAATATTTTGTCAGGTTATTTAAGGAAACATTTGTGGGTAAAAAAACTTTAACCAAACTTATTCTGTAATATTGATTAAAAGGATGAAAACTGTTAGACAGATATTCAATAATTCTTTTGTTTATGTTATGTTACTACTTTTCAGATTGTTTTGGCAACCAATATAGCAGAGACGGGTATTACAATACCAGATGTTGTCTTTGTAATTGATACTGGGCGAACAAAAGAAAATAGGTGAGAGTTTGATTCTCCTCAGTCAGACTGTGATTACTGTAAATATGTGGAGTACTGTAAGAATTTTGTAGTATCCTCATTAAACTGCAGTTCTGGACAAAAAAATGTGTTGACTTCATTGAACAGCTTGCAGTTTAGGTACAAGTTTGGGAGGAATATTTGGATTTTCAAATGGTGTGAAGAGCAAGGGGAGATGTTCATAGATATGGAGAATCATGAATAGGTACTGGTTTAAAAATACAATAGATTTATTTTTTAGTACTATCTTAGTTTTTAGAAGTTATTTTTTCAGTTTTAAATGTGGAAAGCATTACAGAGTGTGTTGAAAGAATTATGAATTGGCAGAGAGATGAAAGAATACTGTACTGAAATAATACTTGCTTTACAATTTTTAAGGTATCACGAAAGTAGTCAGATGAGTTCCCTGGAGGAGACCTTTGTTAGTAAAGCTAGTGCTCTGCAGAGACAAGGAAGAGCTGGACGTGTTAGGGATGGATTCTGCTTCCGGATGTACACAAGAGACAGGTATGGTAAACTTAGTTAGCAAATTTTTGTAAATCACATAAATATCTTTGTATTTTTTTTTGTGTACAGAAACAAGAAGTCTTGTTGAAGTTCACTTTACTTACTGCAAACTGGAAATATTAAACCGTAAAAAAAAAAATACAGATAATTTTAGTATCATATGAAAAAAGTGTTAGAATAGTCTTTTTGTTTCATTATTTTAAAAAGTTAATTTTATTCTTAGTATCTCTCTAATGTAAGTGCTTTGACCAAAAAAAAAAATTAATAATTAGATAAAAAGTGCAGCACCAAAGAATTGTAGATCAGATTTTAACATCTCATGCCCTTCATCAAATATACACAGACTTTATCTCCAGAACTTTATCAGACAAATCTGTAGGTGTCTGAAGTGGTATGTCTGTGGATAAGAGATGCAGAAAATATAAAATTTTATAGCACTGCGGAAGTAGTTTCTGTTACTGCAGGGCAATAACTTTTTTCCTGCTTGTCTGAAGCAACTTTGAGCTGAGAAATAGTTAAGGCAAAAGTATTTTGAAATAACCAATGAAGTGTGAATTTCAGCCACATGTAAGATTTCCAGTTTGAGAGTTGTGCATTTTAAGAATTTGTTTTGAAAATCAGGGTCTTACTGCTGCTCCCTCTCTTTCACTCTCTTTCACGAAAACTCTGACTTTTCAAGCTACCAGACATGCCTTAATTGAAATGATGAACAGTTTACCATGCATTAAACACATGCCGCTCCCACACCTTGCCCCTTAAAAGAACATCTGCAAAGAATGAGCATCTGAAACCTGAATTTGTAAGTTGAATTCAAAGATTAATATCTGGGATTCTGTGCTTTTATGATGTTGCAGGTTTGAAAGCTTCATGGAGTATTCTGTTCCAGAAATACTGCGTGTGCCTTTGGAGGAATTATGCCTTCATATTATGGTATAGTTTTGCTTTTAGAATTCCTGACCTTGTTGGCTAAAAATGTTACATGTCACTTGGAGGAATTACACCTTCATGCCATCATGTGGTTTTGGTTTTGGAATTACTGATCTTGCTTAGCTAAAAAGGTTTGCTAGGACAGCCCTTGTCCAGTTAATGGGGCTTCTCTGACCAGGGCAGGGGGGAAACCAGTACTTGTGTGTTGTGGAAAATCCAGAGCATGCTGCTCAGTGAGAATAACATACTATGCTATTCCAGAGTGACAATTCAAACTTAGTTAAATAGCCTTCAAAGTGACTTCTGCTTAAGGAGGCAGTTCCGTTCCCTCTACCCTGTTCCCGAATGAGCAGGATATGCATGGGAGCACTAGCAACTTGGCAAATTAGTGGCAGGTTGAACTGCGTCTCATTAGGTTTGAGAGTCTCCTGCTCATCTGTGACCACTGGTAACATGCCTGTCTGATGAGTGGTTGTGTGATCAGAAGTCCTTCCAAACAATGAAGTTTTGTTAACCTACTGTGGGGCGTGTCTGGGAACAAAGAGGTTAGTTTAGAAGGGAGGACATGTAATCTTTTGGTTGCAAGAACAGCTTTCCAGTTTCCTTTGTAGCTACTATAAAAGTTTGTAAAAATAATTTTTATCTTGAAATATATGCCCATTTACTCCACAGAAATGCAGTCTTGGTTCTCCCGAAGATTTCCTTTCCAGAGCATTAGACCCACCACAGCAGCAAGTAATTGGTAATGCAATGAACCTGTTGAGGAAGATTGGGGCTTGTCTGTTAAATGAGCCCAAGCTTACTCCATTAGGCCAGCACCTTGCAGCCCTTCCTGTCAATGTAAAAATTGGCAAAATGCTTATATTTGGTGCTGTATTTGGCTGCTTGGATCCTGTGGTGAGTAAAAAAAATAAATTAAATTTAAAAAATAAGTATAAAAATGGTTAGCTCTTTACAATTAATCTGATCTCTTGCAACATGGTATTTTGAAAGGATGATGCAAGAAGTTAAAATGTTTATTTTAAGGTAAGGGCAGGCAGACATCGTGGAGGGAAACAATCTAAGTGTTCTTTACAGTTGGTCAATGATCTTAAAGGTCTTTTCCAACCTAAATGATTCTGTGATTCTAAGCTCCAAGGTACTATTCACAAGGGAACAGTCAGGCTTGGTCTCCATTTCTTTCTGTTATGATCCCAGGGAGTATGACCCTGACAGAAAAAGCCCTCTTACATGTGGGTTAGACCAGTCTGGATTACCCTGCGGTTTGTGGGCCAAGAACATACTGATGTGAAGTTATTGCAAATAAATTGATGTGGTAATTTATTATATGAAGACTGTGGCATAGTTTAGACTTTCACCTAATCCATTTAATTTACTGTAAACTAGGAGGAAGCCATGGGTATATTAGTTGCTGAAAACTGAAAGTTAAAATTCCTTGTTCTCTCGGTATCTCCTGTTCATGTGGTACAATCTAAAGCAGTTGCTTAATCTGGCCTTCACAGTATCATATTGGGTATTGCTTTGCTTTTTGATAAACCACTTCCCGTGAGTTTTGAGATTTAATGATTTTATCAGTGTATAAGGCACTATGTAAGCAATATCTTAAATATAAGTAAGTTCTGAATTCTATGTAGGAAATTCTTACGGTGATAAGTTTTCCTTGAGGCTTAGGAGAAGAGAAAGTATCATTAAATATTACTGTAAAAGAAAATTTAAAGCTATTTGTATTATAAATCTGTAAGCTTATAATAAAATACTCTTGAGATATATGTACTTTACTAATTGCAGGCAACTCTGGCTGCTGTCATGACAGAAAAATCCCCATTTACTACACCAATTGGTCGAAAAGATGAAGCAGATCTTGCAAAATCATCTCTAGCAATGGCAGTTTCAGACCATATAACAATCTACAATGCTTACCTGGGGTAAGTGATAATTTTCCTGTGCTTATAGCTAGATGCAGATAGCACTTAAGGGGGTTCTGTAAAGAGTCCTCAATAAGTATCTTCTCATGATTTGTTTGCACCTGAAGCTCTTCTCTTCAGAGTAACAATAGATTGCCAAATGCTGTAACACAAAGGGATAGTTTGCTTAGTACCTCATCCTTTAACTCCTTTCAATGCTTAGTCACATACAGAGGTGTACTTTGTTTATCACTTAGTCTCCAAAACCACACCCGAATTTTGTTTTGACTGTCAAGACAGACAAAAGTGGGTAATTTTTGAGAGAAAATTACCTTGTTTTTTTGTTAGTAGCTGTCCGATTTATGTTAAAGGCATGTTCTCTTGAGCAGTCTTAGACCAGCAGCATTCATCTTCATTAATGCCACTTATTTCTAGTTTTGAGTGGAGAATGCTGACCAAAACACAGTATTGCCATTTAACTTGCCATTTAACCACTTTCTTATTGTTATACTCTTGATGTGATTCTTTTCACTGTAATAAGACAGGATTTTTTACCTTAGGTGGAAAAGGGCTCGACAAGAAGGCGGGTATCGTGCTGAAATGACTTATTGCAGAAGACATTTTCTTAACAGGACTTCACTGTTAACTCTGGAGGTAAACTGAATAATTATGCTCTGCACTCAAAAGCTATTTGTTAAAATTTACGTTTGAAAATGTCGTGCCCTTTTAATGAGGTGATATATCACAGTTACTATTTAGACAAGACATAAGTGGAACGCTAGGGACTAAAATGCACACTCTCAATAGAGGTAGCTGTGTATGCACTTGAGTTCTGATTTGCACGCTTTGTTGGTATACGTCTTTGCAGTCACCGCCATTGGAGAAGCTATTCCTTACTTCCAGACAATCAAAACTTACAAATCAAAATACTTAAATTGTGTTATTTTTTTCTATTGAAGAACAGGTCTGTTAACAGTTAGTTTGAAAGATGAGCCACAAACTTTTGTTAGTGGACTTTTATTTGTGGTGAGAAAATGTTTTAATTGGCCTTTCCTATTTAAGTTTGGGTGGCTGAGCTCTGCCAAGCAGCAGTGGATATTTGATGCAAGTTTGTCTTGTTATTTTACTACAGGTGAGAGATTTAGTATTTGCAGTGTATATGTAGTACCATACATCTAATGCTATATTCCAGATTATGTTTTTCTCATAGAAACAGGCAATATTCCACAGTGGTTACAGAAAACACAACTGCTTTTCTGGTAAGAGATTTTTCCCATGGAAAGCACTAATATTTGGGATGGAGTGTCACTGCCTGCTGATGGAGTGAAGTAGGTACCTTTTTAAATTCAGAGTTTTACTGACACCTTACTAATTTCAGGATGTGAAGCAAGAACTCATAAGAGTGGTCAGAGCAGCAGGGTTCACAGCACCTACAACACAGTGTGGATGGAATGGAAATGGAGTCACACAATCCCTTTCTCTCCATGAAATAGCTCTTCTTAAAGCTGTTTTGACTGCAGGGCTGTATGACAACGTAGGAAAAATAATGTATACAAAGTCTGTGGATATCACAGAGAAGCTGGCTTGCATGGTAGAAACTGCTCAGGGCAAAGCGCAAGTGCATCCCTCGTCTGTAAACAGAGACTTACAGACATATGGATGGCTCCTTTACCAGGAGAAGGTAAGTAAAAACAGTGAATATAGCAGGTTGTTTGTGTAAGGGCGGAGTTATGCCTCTAATATTAAAATAACATACGCTAGTGTCAAGTATATCTGAAGGTCTTCTTCATCTTTAGGATCAGTACATACTAAAGACTCTTAAGTCCATAAAAGTAAGTCAACTGAGTGCTGAAGAAAAAGTAGTTAAGGCTGAACATCATGAACAAATCTGTTCATGGTGAAATGGGTAACTATAAATGAAAGTACCTTTCTGTGTGTCATTCAACTTAATAGTATCATTGACTTTCTAATACAGTGCTGTTGATTTCAGTATGATGACTTTAAGCAGTAATACGTAGTAGTAACACTTCAAAGTGTGCTTTTTCTTTTTTACTGTTCTAAGGAGGCTCTAAGGTTTTGAAACCTCGTAAAGGCCTCACGTATCCCCAATAACAACTTAAAATGAAATAGCCAATTCTGTAATTGACTGCTAAACTTCCAAAGTGAATTGCATTTTTTTTCTGCCACTTTCTTCCCCCTCCCAACTGAAAATTTTGTCAGCTATTTGCTAAATTCCCGGGTTTATAATAGTTAAAATATTGGTACAACAAAACCCTGACAGCAGTTGTCTAATGGCCAACTTTACTGTAGAGAAGCTGGAAATTGTTAGGTTTCTTAATGCATATGAAGTGATAGTATTTTTTTGGAGAGTTGAAAATACTTCCAGCCCCCAAGAACCTTGTAGTGTAATGGGAAGGTAACAGCTAAGGTGGGTAAGTTATTCCATGAACAGTGGAACAAAGAAAGCCAGCACTTCTGTGTGAAGATGTACTCTTTTTGTTTCCTTTCCTCCCACTGCAACTCCTTCCCATCCCGTTCTGTCTGTGAGAGGCTCAAAAGCCAGAAGTAGGGTATGCTGAGCCCTGTAGTTAACCCTGGATATGCATATACACATGTGGATATAGATGGATTGAAAAGCCAACTGCTGCTAAGAATGTGTAACAGAAAAGGTTTACCTGCCTTTTACTTCAGTCGGCTTACTAATTTTGATGTCTCTTCTCTGAAAAGCACTATGCTAACATTAGGTTTGTGTTTGAATTTTAACAAGAAAATTGTGGCTTTAGCTGATTTTCTGGTAGTGTGTAAGCTTGTCATTTACAGGTGATGTATTTTTTGTGGCCCAGGGCAAACAAATTGCCATCCGTTGTTCTGTGCACAATGACGTGTCATCATTGGATCTTAAAAGGAAAAAAGTGTATTTTTTGCTTTTAAAAGTAGCAGTCAAATTTGGTGTTAGAGATTTTCTGTGGTTTGGGCGTTTTTTGTTGGAGTTTTAATGCTTATGTTTGTTTATATGCAGGTGAGATATGCTAAAGTGTATTTGAGAGAAACTACTTTAATATCCCCCTTTCCCATTTTGCTTTTTGGTGGGGATATAGAAGTCCAGCATCGGGAGCGTCTCCTGACAGTTGATGGCTGGATCCATTTCCAGGTACGTTGGAGAGATAACTACCTTTTGTGGTTCCATGGGCTTTTGTATTACAGTTAGTGTACGAGCTTAATTCAGGACACTATATACAGGGGAACAAGGCAAGAGGGAAAAAGGGAGGACAGAATCAAAGGAAATTACGGGAAATTTTCTATACATGTAATGAAATCGTAGTAGATCACACTTGAAAGAATAGGCTTGTAGTATGCAACTTGTAACAAATCGGTTCCCTATCTATGAAGAAAGTTGTGTTCTTTCAGAAAAGGTATTGGAAGTGGTTATAGACTAGGCCTTGTTTCATAGAGCTGATATTGAAAGCAGGTGAGTGTGCTATTTTATATTAACCTTTCCTGCAGTCTTATAATCATGCACATACATATTTATCTTTTAAGAATATTTATTTTGCTTTGCAGAATTATTTGGGAAAGGCAAAAATCCAAATGGAAAATAACTCTTTGCTTGGGTTTGGGCTGTTTGGGTGTTTTTGTTTTGTGTTTTTTTTTTTTTTCTTTCTGTGTGAAGAAGTTTTATTTGGGACTGGGAAAACTGAGTACACTTTCTCTATGTATTTTTTTTAAGACAAAACTGATGACACACACAATCCTATGTAAATTCTGTTAAATGGCAAATACTGGCTTTTGCTAGTCTGACAGCTATTTAGTTACAATTTTCTGTGCTCTTGTGGACCCCATGTTACACTCGAGGAAGACTATACGCTACAAAACATTTTAGTTCTTTGCACTCCACTGATGCAAGCAAGCAACCACCCAGTTGAATTCAAGTGTTTATCATGTATATGGAATTTAAAGAAGCAGCTCTCTTGTGGGTTTGTTGGAGAATTTTGTTACGGTCCCTGGGTGGCTACAAATTGTGTAGTTGCTGTGCCGATTAGATCTTGTAGTATTTTTCAGAATTTATATTTTTCTACTGAGATGCTAAGCAGAATGTTGCATTTTGTGGTTTTTCCGTAATAGCTACTTATTGTACCACAGGCAGCATCTAAATGAAATAAAGACTGGAATAGGGAGGAAGGGATAAAATGAAAGATTCCTGGAAAAGGCTTCAGCTTTAGATAGCCAAATTCCTAGCGAGATTTAAGAAAGGTTTGTGATTGCTTTCTCAGGAGGCCAGGCAGACTTCCTGAGAGGGAAATGTATAGATATTTTATTTCAGGTATAAATTAATTTGTACTCTATTTGCTTTTTTCTGAGTTATAAGAGTAAGTAGGATATCAGTAAATTAATAATTTCACCATATGATGGTTGTTCATGATACATGTGGGAACATATTCTGAGTTACCCCTCTGAGCTGCTGTTCTTTAGGCTGTGATGCTGCAAACAACAGGTGCTTAAAGACAAGAGGGCATAATGTAGGTCTGGTCATTTCATGCGTACACTATCCATATGCTTAGAATTAGGTGTATATGTCACATTTGCAGGAACCTTGTAAACTTTCATTTAAATGAAGGTAATCTTTTAATCTGTGTTTTGATGTAGAATGTCTGAGTAATGCAACTGTTTATCTTCTTTGCTCTTTACAGGCTCCTGTAAAAATAGCAGTAATTTTCAAACAGCTGAGAGTTCTCATTGAGTCTGTTTTAAAGAAGAGGCTTGAAAATCCAGAAATGTCACTTGAAGGTAACTTTATTACTGCATTGCTGACACTACTGTTTGTTAAATAGACCTTGTGGCAAATCTGAGGAAGCATTAGTACACTGCTTCATTGCCCCAAAAAAGGGTTGGTCTGATTTGAATATCATTCCGTTATCTTGAGAGGCATTCAAAAAGTCATTACTAACCCTACATCTATTATGTGGCTCATCCCAGATGTATGAGGATCTGCACAACTGCTGGTTTAAAGCTACACCTGATAAGAACATTCAAAGTAGTGGTAGTAATAGTGATGTATGCATATCAAAACAGAATTAGGATTGCTTGTAATGAACCACAGGCATGGATGAATTTAACAGTGTTACGCAAGTTGTCTCACAGTTTAGGTTGACGATGAGAAACTGCATGGCCCCTTAAGTAGGAGATAGAGGAGCACAACTTAAACACTGGATGTTCAGAAGGATATTGTAGATGAGGGGAAGAAGGAATGTTTCCATGTGCTAATGTATCTGTAGTTAGCCTATCACTTTCTCAGTCTCTCTTGCGAAATACTGAAATGGCCACAACCAGCTTGTTGAGTAGTTTTGTAAACTTTCTAATGGACCTGTTAAGAGCAAGTCCAGAGGAGGGCCATGAAGATGGTCAGAGGGCTGGAGCACCTCCCGTACAAGGACAAGCTGAGAGAGTTGGTTGTTCAGCCTGGAGAAGAGAAGGCTCCGGGGCGATCTTATAGCAACCTTCCAGTGCCTGAAGGGGGCCTATGGGAGGGATGGGGAGGAACTCTTTTGTCAGGGAGTGTAGTGACAGGATGACGGGTAACAGTTTTAAGGTGAAAGAGGGTAGATTTACATGAGGTATAAGGAAGAAATTTTTTACTGTGGGGATAGTGAGACACTGGAAGAGGTGGTCTAGAGAAGCTGTGGATGCCCCATCCCTGGAGGTGTTCAAGGCCAGGCTGGATGAGGCTTTGAGCAACCTGGTCTAGTGGAGGGTGTCCCTGCCCATGGCAGGGGAGTTGGAACTAGATGATCTTTAAGGTCCCTTCCAACCTAAACCATTTTATGATTCTATGTACTTTGCAAATGGGAATCACTTGTCTTGCTTTAGAGTCTGGTATAGCCTAAAACATAAAGATTTTAAGTTGCTGAGAACTAGACTTGTCTTGTGATTTTCTTGTGGTTTTGGAATCAGTTTTTAAGTGTGCTCTTTTCCACTCTCTGTGTTTCTTTTCTTTCCTAGATGACAAGGTCTTGCACATCGTCAAAGAACTGATAAAAACAGAGAATGTTTACTGAAAACAGAAGTCAGTAACAAACCTGAGTTTCAGTAATGGCACTCCGACATTAACTGAAAGTGTTTAAATGCTTAGTGTGGTTGATACCAGCCATGATGTGGAAAGACTGCATGATTTTGCATAGGATTTACCTTTCCCTATGTCATTTTTGAAGATGATCATGGAATATGTTTAGCCTTTACAATACACTTGGTGCCATTTGTCTGACTGTACGAATGATGGATGGAAGCAGTTTCTTTTCAACATAGGATTGGCCACAGACATTTTTTTTCTCGTTTTTGTTTAATGTGCTGATCATACCATCACTGGTGGTGCAAACTGCAGCAATGATTAAAGATTGGGTCCTGAACCTCAGTTGAATAGAATTCCATTAGATGTGTGCAAAGAAGACAAACGTTTCTTATGTGGGTTTCCTAAGTGGTATTTTTATCTATGATTTTCCAGTATTAAAGCAATACATCTTACAGATAGTTTGTAAGATAATAGTTTGAGCTGCTGTGATCAGGTGCCCAGCCAGTCAAGTGTACTGACCAGCGGCCCCTCCCCATCCTCTGCCTTTTCTCACACTTGCTCCTCCCTATTCACCCTTGATCCTTGTCTCTCCCTTGGTGCTATGTTTTGCTGTCCCTTTCATATGTTAAGTTTTGCACAGTCCTGCAAGCCCCCTGAAATGATGATCATGTTTTTCCCTCTGTACTGATCAAAGTTTAGGTTGATCCTCTTCAAAACTATACCAGAGCAGTTATTTTAATGGCCCATCAATCAGTGGGTGAAGCCTTCTGGTCTTCATTCTTCTTTATTCTCTGTTATCATTGCTCCTTAATGTTTTGTGTGTCTGTGTATTCCTTTGTTTCTTATTTCTTTTATACTGAAGTGTCCTTAACCAGATAGCTTAATGAACCAGATGCTCTTGTATTCCACCTATTCACACCACCTACAATTATGAAGTGAAATTTTAAATCACCAAGTCAGCTTTCAAGAATAAGGAACATTTTCGGGGGG
>NW_010123878.1:16694-17751 GCF_000699245.1 Pterocles gutturalis
GGGTGGGGGGGTGGGGGGGGTTGCCATTAAACGATTGCAGTCAAGTAGGAACTCTGTATGTACAGGCAGGGGCCTAGTGCAGAAGGTAATTTTTTTAATGTGAAAACCATAGATTTCATACAGCAGAGGTTAATAGTTTACAAAAAGGGCACTGAGGAAAGCACATGGAGCCACACAGTTAGATTAGCATAGCAGAACTGGTACTTCTGTGCTAAGAGAGGAACATCAGCTGAAGGTAAACCAGTTTGTGCGCATTGCCCTACACTCAATTCTGGAAGAGGCAAGTTCTCCTAGTTCACTAAGAACTCTGAGGGGAAAAGTGCTATCATGTTATGAATTGTGATACACTAGCGTTAGTCCTGGTTTCCTACAAGAGACAGGAAGTGCTTTTTTTTAAATTGCAAAGTATACAGCATTTAAACAAGGAAGCATTTAAACAGTTATCAAAATTTAAGACCTGTTTTACACTCTATTCCTAGACACATTCTTCCATCACGTCAGTTATAGAAATAAAAACCTGCCAACTACATTACTTGAGGATAAAAACTAAATATGCACCCTGAACAATCTCCTAAACCTTGTTCTAGTTGAGGTCTTTTATTTGTATCCTTTGGAAACTTGAATTAGAAATACATTTCAGTAATTCAACAACTAACAAGCTCTTTCTTTTCGATTTGAATTTTGCATATCAGTTGTTGGTTTTAAATGGCTAAATCCTAGTGACAGCGTTAATTGTCCTTGAGTTCTTCTCCCGTATTTAACTGTGATGAATTTAGAGGTTTTGTTCCATTTATGTATGTAATATTGAAATTCAGAGGCGTTCTCTGTGCTCTTCTAGCATGCTCTTTTTTGTAATCTTTTAAAGAAATAGCTTCTTTCAGTTGTTACTAAGGGGATATATTGTAATAACTAGGAAATTGCACGCTCTACTGAGGGAGCAACGGTCTTCTGCAGAATAGATAAAAAAGGTCCTACAGTGCTGTACAGGTAAGCACAGTTATCTTAAAACCAGAACCAAACAAAGACTGACTACAGTGGCTGTCTCCTTCTGCAGTGG